>NW_016922308.1:1887-2532 GCF_001483705.2 Eufriesea mexicana | reverse complement strand
TAAGATGTCCTGCTTGGCTTTGCGGAGGCCGAAAATAGTGGTCTCGTCACGTTATGTTGAGTTCGGTTACGTTCGGTTATGTTACGATTGGTTAGGTTAGGAGGGGCTAGCTACGACTTTTGCGCCATACACTGCTATTCGGCGGATTTCTGCCATCTAATGAGCTCTAATATGTTCAGCTTGTCTCTGGGAGTACCAGCAACAGTGGTATCGGCACTTTACGTTTAGTTATGCTACGCTTGGTTAGGTTATGTTAGTTCTGTTTAGGTTAGGATAGCTTTGACCTTTGTACTTGTCCACTGCAACGCGGCATATTCATGCGCTCTTCTGTGACCTAACATGCTCTGCTATGCTCTCGGGGGGCCCGAAACTGTAGTCGCGACGCGTTATGTGTGGTTAGGTTACGTACCGTTAGGTTAGGTTCGTTCGGGTTAGGATAGGATATCTTCGACTTTTGTGCTCTACACTGAAATGCGGTGGATTTCTGCGCTCTACCGTGCTCTGTCATGTTCAGCCTGGCTCTGGTAGGGACAGAAATATTATTATCGAACGCTACGTTGAGTTATGTTACGTTTACTATCGTCACAATTGGTTAGCTTGGGATGGGCTAGCTCTGACTATTGAGCTATACACTGCTATTCGGCG
>NW_016922308.1:0-1138 GCF_001483705.2 Eufriesea mexicana | reverse complement strand
TTCTGTTACGTTTGGTTAGGTTAGGTTTGGTTAGGTTTGGTCACTATAGCTTTGACTTTTCTGCTGTTCATTGACATTCTATGGACATCCGAACTCTGCTCTCCTATAATATCTCCTGCTTGGCGATGGGGAGACCTGCAATAGTGGGCTCGGTTCGTTAGGTTAGTTAGTTCACGTTTGGTTTATTTAGGATGTGTCAGGTTAGTTCGGGATTTCTTTGACTTCTGTGCATTACACTGCAATTTGGTGTCTTCCCGCGCTCTACTGCAATCCAGTATATTCTGATTGTCACTGGGTTGGCCGGCAACGGTGGTCTCGACACGTCAGTTAAGGATAAATTATGTTTGTTTCTATTACGTTTGGATATGTTACTATATGATAGAATTTCCTTTGTGCTATAGACTGCTATTCCGTGGATTTCTACGCACAACATTGCTCTGGTACACTCTCCTCGACTGTCGGGATGCCAGTAACAGTAGTCTCAGGACGTTAATTTGTGTTAGGCTACGATTGGTTAGGCTATATCACTTTGGGTTAGGTTCGTACTTCTCTTACTTTCGTGGTATAAACTGTTTCTCGGAGGCTTACTGCCCTCTACTGTGCTCTAGTATATTCTGCTTGGGTACGTGGATGCCAGCAATATTGGTCTCGGCACATAAGGAATAGTTGGGTTACGTTTGGTTACGTTAAGTTTGGCTAGGTTAGTATAAGCTAGCTTTGACTCTTGCGCTATACACTGCTATTCGGTTGATCTCCGCGCTCGAAGTTGCTCTGCTATACCCTGCTCGACTCTCGGGAGGCCAGCAATAGTGGTCGCGGCACGTTAGGTTCAGTTAGTTTACGCTCCGTTAGGTTAGGTCACGTTTTGTTAGGTTACGATAGCTTAGACTCTTTTGCCACGTACTGGTGTTCTATGGACTTCTGCGCTCTTCTGTGCGCTATCACACCCTGCTTGTCTCCGTGGACTCCAGCAATAGTGATTTCGGCAGGTAAGGTTGACTTACGTTACGTTTAGCCATGTTTGGTTAGGATATATTTGACTTGCGTGATATGCACTGCTGTTCGGTGGATTTCAGCGCTTTAGATTGCTCTGCTATACTCTGCTTAGCTTTCGTGATGCTAGCAATGGCGGTCATGG
>NW_016922307.1:0-929 GCF_001483705.2 Eufriesea mexicana | reverse complement strand
TATCGTTGTGAGCAAACCTTTCTGCCTAAATAAGGAGGAACGATTCTATTGGTTTCCTATAGCCATTGCATTGTCATACAATAAGAATGAAAAGTCCAATTTTGTTGACATTTTCGGCTAATATCGTGGTGAGCAATATTTTCTGCGTAAATAAGGATGAAAGATCCTATTTTGATTTGTTACAGCCATGGCAATGCTATAGAATCTGTCTGAAAAGTTCAATTTTATTGACATTTTCGACTAATATCGTGGTCAGCAAACTCACTGCATAAATAAGGAAAAAAGACACTATTGGTTTGCTATAGCAATACAATTGCAATGGTATCTGACCGTTAACTTCAATTTTATTGACATTTTCGGTGTCTATAGCAGCGAGCACCCTTTTCTGTGTAAATAAGGAGAAAGGATACCAATAGTGAGCACACTTTTCTGTGTAAATAAGGAGAAAGGATAACATTGGTTTGTCATAGGCATTGCACTGCAATATAATCTGGCAGTAATGTTCAATTTTATTGACATTTTCGACTAATATCGTTGTGAACAAACCTTTCTGCGTAAATATGGAGGAACGATCCTATTGGTTCCCCATAGCCATTGCATTGCAATAGAATATGAATGAAACGTTCAATTTTATTGACATTTTCGGCTAATATCGTGGTGAGCAAGATTTTCTGCGTAAATAAGGAGGAAAGATCCCATTTTTTTGTTATAGCCATGGCAATGCAATAGAATCTGTTCTGAAAAGTTCAATTCCATTGAGATCTTCGACTAATATCGTGGTCAGCAAACTCACTGCATAAATAAATACAAAAGATACTATTGGTTTGCTATAGCCATTCAATTGCAATAGTGTCTGACCGTTAAGATCAATTTTATTGACATTTTCGGCGTCTATCGCAGTGAGCACACTTTTCTGCGTAAACAAGGGG
>NW_016922306.1:9099-10735 GCF_001483705.2 Eufriesea mexicana | reverse complement strand
CCACCCACCCATACAGCCATCCCTCCAATCATCGATGCGTCCATCCACCCATCCATCCACCCACCCATACATACATACATATATACATCCAAACATTCACACATCCGTACATAAATCCATCCATACCACAATCCATTCACATGTCCATCCATCCATAGAGCCATCCATCCATAAATACATTCATCCGTACTTCCATCATTCCATACAACCATCCTTGCACTAGTTCACCCATCGATACATCCATCGATTCATACATCCATACATCCATACATCCATACATCCATACCTACATCCATATGCACATGCATAAACACATACATCCATACATAAATCCATCCATATAACCATCCACCCATCCATCCATACAACCACAAGTCCATACATACATAAATCCGCCCAACCATACAACCACCCATCCATACATACATACACACGTACATCCATACAAACATCCATACATCCATACATACACCCATACACACATCCATACATACATGTATAGATACATCCCTAAATACATACATACATACGTCCATACGTACATCCATACATCCATTCATACACACATCCATACATCCTTCCACCCGCGCATAGAAACATCCAACCATATATCCATCCATCCATCCATGTATCTCTTAATCTACCCATCCATTCGTACACTCTTCCGTCCTTCCATCAGTCCATTCATCCACACACATCCATACATCCATGAATCCGTACATCCATACATTCGTACTCACACACATCCATACATCTATACATCCATACATCCATACACCCACACAGCCATACATCCATACATTCATACATTCAAACATCCATCGATTCATACATCGATCCATCCATACATCCATCCACCAATCCATCCATCCACCCATACATGCATACATAGATCAATACATACATCCATCCATCCTTACATACATACATATATACACCCATAGAAACATACATCCGTACATACATACATTCGTGCATACATACATCCTTACATGCATACATCCATATATACGCCCATTCAAACATCCATGCATACATCCATAGATACATCAGTACAGACATCCGTACATACATCCATACATCCATCCATACATACATCCATACCTTCGCCCTTCAATACACGCATTCATAGATCCATACTAACATCCGTTCGTACATCCTCTCATACAACCGTCTATCCATATACCCATCCTTCCATTCCTTCATCGTTCGATCCATCCATCCATCCATCTCTCCGTCCATCCAATCCTCCTTCGGGTCACCCATCCCTCCATCCATCCGTTCATCCATCCACACATCCATCCGTCCATTCATCTATACACACATGCAACCGTGCATCAATCCATAAATCCATCCATCCATACATACATACATATATACAGCAATACATCCATAGATCCGTACATAAGACTATCCATACCACAGTCCATTGACACATACATCCATCCATACAGCCATACAACCATCCATCCATACAACTATCCATTAGTAAATGCATCTGTCCATCCAGAAATCCTTCCACCCAATCTTCCGTCCATGCACACCTCCATCCATCCACCCACACATCCATACATCTATACATCCGTACATCCACATATTCCTACATTCATACACCCATACATCAATACATTCATGC
>NW_016922306.1:1936-2181 GCF_001483705.2 Eufriesea mexicana | reverse complement strand
ACAGCAATGCATACATCCGTACACACGTCCATACGTACACCCATGCATACATACATACACCCTTACATCCATACATTCATGCATCCATACATCTGTACATCAATACACCCATCCATCCATATGTTCTTCCATCCGTCGATGCGTCCATCCATCCAAACATCACTACACTTATACGTACATACATCCATACATACGTAAATCCGTCCATACAGCCATCCGTCCATATAGACATCCATCAATCCACC
>NW_016922306.1:0-1784 GCF_001483705.2 Eufriesea mexicana | reverse complement strand
TACATACGTCTATACATACATCCACACATACGTCCTTCCATAGATTCGTCCATACATCCATACGTCCACCCGTTCATACGTCCATCCAAACGTCCATCCACACATACGTCCATCCCTTCATTCATCCATCCTTCAATACATCCATCAATCTATACATCCAACCATTCATACGTACATACGTATATACATCCATACATCCATACATTCGTACATCAATCCATCCAAACCACAATCCGCTCACACAACCATCCACCCATACAGTCACCCAGCGATACACACATCCATCCGTACTTCCGTCCTTCCATACACTCATCCATCCATCCATGCATCCCATAATCCACCCATCCATTCGTACACTCTTCCGTCCTTCCACCAGTCCATTCATCCGCACACATGCATACATCCACGAATCCGTAAATCCATACATTCGTACACACACACATCCATACATCCATACATCCATACACCCTCACAGCCATACATCCATCCATACATACATTCAAACATCCACCCATTCATACATCGATCCATCCATACATCTATCCACCAATCCATACATCCACACATACATCCATACCTAGATCAATACATCCATCCATCCATCCTTACATACATACATATATACATTCGTAGAAAAACACATCCGTACATCCATACATTCGTACATACGTACATCCATACATCCATACATCCATACATACATGCATCCATACATCCATACATCCGTCCATCCATACACATATCCATTCATAAAAACATCCATACATAAATCGATACATACATCCAAACATCCATACATACACCCATACAAACATCCATACATACATCCATAGATACATCAATACAGACTTCCATACACACATCCATACATCCATCCACACATACAACCATACATACGCCCTTCCACACAGTCATCCATACATCCATACTTACATCCGTTCAAACATCCTCCCATACACCCATCTATGCATATACCCATCCCTCCATTCATTCATCCTACAATAAATCCACCCATCCAACTGTCCGTCCATCCAATCCTCCGTCGAGCCACCCATCCCTCCGTCCATTCATAAATCCGTCCAAACATACATCCATCCATCCATCCGCACATCCGTCCATCCACACATACATCCATACATACAACCATACCTACATCCATACTTCCATGCATACATCCATCCGCACAACCAACCATCCATACGACCAACCATCTATACATCCCTCCACACTTATGTTCATACATCCATACAAACACCCATACATACGTCCAAACATGCATCCATACATACGTCCTTCCATACACGCATCCATACATCCATCCACCCATACACCCATCCCTCCAATCATCGATACATCCATCCACCCATCCATCCACCCATCCATACATTCATACATATATACAACCACACATCCACACAAACGTACATGAATCCATCCACACCACAATCCAATCACACATCCATTTTTTTTCTTCCATCATTCCATACATCCATCCATCCATTAGTTCACCCATCGATACATCCATCGATACATACTGCCGTACATCCATACATCCATACATCCATCCTTCCATACATCAATCCATCCATACGTCCTCACATCCATACATCCATCGATCCATACATCCATCCATTCATACATCCTCTCACCAATCCATCCATCCATGCATGCCTCCATACATACACCCATACAAACATACCTGCATACATCCATACATCCACACATACATGCATCCACACACCTGTTCATCAATACATTCTTCCATCCATATATCATTCCATCCG
>NW_016922305.1:0-1138 GCF_001483705.2 Eufriesea mexicana | reverse complement strand
TTGGGTTTGGAGAGGATAACTATGACTTGTGTCCATACACAGCTATTTCTTTTATTTCTGCGCACTGCATTGTTCTGTCATACTCTGATCGGCACTGAGGTGGCCGGAAATAGTGGTCGTGATACGGTAGGTTTAGTTAGTTGACGTTTGTTTGGGCTTGGTTGTGTCAGGTTTCGCTATGATGGATTTGACTTTTGTGTTATGCACTGCTGTTCGTTGCTTATCTGCCATCTACTGTGCTGTAATATGCCCTGCTTGGCTCTGGGGAGGCCAGCAATTGTGGCCTCGGCACGCTAGGTTTAGTTAGAATAAGCTTGGTAACGTTACGTTGGTTTGGGTTAGGTTTGGATAGCTTTGACTTTCCTGGCATAGACTGCAATTCGGTGGATACGTGTGCTCCACACAGCTCTACTATACTATACTCGACGCTTGGGAGTCCAGCAGTAGTGGTCGCGGCGCGTTAGCTTGAGTTGTGCTACGTTTGGTCAGGCTAGGCCAGATTAGGTTTAGTAAGGATATCTTTGACTTTTTCGCTATTCACTGCAATACTGTCGATTTCTACGTTCTACTGCTTTCTAGTATATTATGCTTAGTTCTGCGGTGGCCAGAAGTAGTGGTCTCGGCACGTTAGGTTGGGTTAGGCTACGCTTTACTAGGCTATGTTTGTTTGTGTTATGTTGGGATCGTATTGGCTTCCGCGGTATACACAGTTATTCTGTGGACTTGTGCGCTCCTCTGTGCACTGCTATTTTCTGCGTGACCCTGGGGCGTCCAGAGATAGTGGTCAAATCCAGTTAGATTCAGCTAGGTTCCGTTTGCTTACGTTACGACTTGTTATGTTGGGAGGGGCTAGCATTGTCTCTTGCGCAATACACTGCCGTTAGACTGATATCTGCACTATACTGTGCTCTAACGTGTTCAGCTTTTCTCTGGGTGGGCCCGCATTGGTGGCATCAGCACGTTATGTTGAGTTAAGCTACGTTTGGTTGGGTTAGGTTAGGTGAGGTTTTTGACTTTGTGCTTTACACAGCATTGCGGCGGATTTCTGCAATCTACTGTGGTCTAGTATATTCTAGTTGGCTCTGTGGAAGTCTGAAAAAGTGGTCTAGGCACGATAGGTTTGGGTAGGTTTTGTTCG
>NW_016922304.1:0-493 GCF_001483705.2 Eufriesea mexicana | reverse complement strand
ACTTTCATGGGTATATAAGGAGGAAAGATTCTACTGGCGCGCTATAGTCATCGCGATGCTATAAAATCTGCCTGGAAAATTCAATTTTATCGTCATTTTCGACTAATATCGTGGTCAGCTAACTTTCTTGCGTAAATAAGTGTGAAATATACTATTGTGCTATAGCCATGGTAATGCTATAGAATCTGGATGGAAAATTCAATTTTATTGACATTATCGACTACTATGGTGGTGACATAGCTTTCTTGCATATAGAAGGAGGAAAGGTTCTCCTGGCGTACTATAGCCACTGCAATCGTTTACAACCTTGCTGGAAAATTGAATTTTATTGTCATTTTCTACTAATATCGTGGCGAGCTAACTTTCTTGCATAAATGAGGCAGAAATAACCTATTGGCGTACTTTAGCCACTGCAATCGTTTACAACATTGCTGGAAAATTGAATTTTTTTGACATTTTCGACTAATATCGTGGTGAGCTAACTTTCTTGCAT
>NW_016922303.1:0-2098 GCF_001483705.2 Eufriesea mexicana | reverse complement strand
TCCATTCATACATCCATACAACCATACATTCATGCATCCATACATCTGTACATCAATACATCCCTCCATCCATATTTCCTGCCATCTGCACATACGTCCATCCATACATCCATCCATCCATACTTCCATCCATCCATACACCCATACATCCATACATCCGTACATCCATACTTATATACATCCGTACATCCATTCATCCGTACATCCATACATTCATACGTCCATACAGCAATCCATCCATTCTTACATCCATACATCCATACATACATCAATGCATACATACATACGTACGCAAATACATTCGTCCATACATACACCCATGCACGCATCGTTCCATACACCCATACATACATCCATAGATATCCCCATACATGCATCCGTACATACATCCATTCAAACATCTTTAACTTCACCCATAAATTCATTCGTGCAAACATCCATACATACATCCATACATATATACATCCATACACCCACACAACCGTACAACGATACATTCGTACAACAATACATCCATACATCCACACATCCATACATCCGTACATCCATACATCCATACATTCATACATACATACATCCATACATCCATACATCTATTCATCCAACAAACCGTACACCCGTCCAACCACACGTCCACGCATTCATAGTTCCGTACATCCATAAATCCACCCATCCAAACCTCCATACATTAATACGTCATTACAACAGTCCATCCATCCATACATCCATACATCCATACATACATCAATACATACATCCATACATACGCAAATACATTCATCCATACATACATCCGTACAAGCATCCTTCCATACATCCATACATACATCCATGCATACAACCGAATAAACATCCATACATACAACAATACATACATCCATGCATACATCCATACAATCATCCACACATACATCCATACAACCATACATTCATGCATCCATACATCTGTACATCAATACTTCTATCCATCCATATAACCTGCCATCCACACATACATTAATCCATACATCCATCCAGCCATACAACCATATATCCATACATCCATACATCCTCACATATACACATCCATACATCCATACATCAGTACATTCGTCCATCCATAACTCAATCCATCCATACGTCCACCCATCCATACAACTATTCATCCATACATACATCCATGCATAAATCCATCGTTCCATACATCCATCCATCCATAGATCCACCCACCCATACATCCATCGAACCATACATCCATCCATCCATAAAAACACCCATCCACACATCGATCGATACATACATCTATCCATCCATACACCCATCCATCCATGCATTCATACATCCACACATCCATAAATCCATCCAACCATACATCCATCCATCCATAGATCCACCCACCCATACATCCATCTTTCCATACATCTATCCATCCATACACCCATCCATCCATGCATTCATACATCCACACATCCGTACATCCATACATTCGTACATACATACATACATACATCCATTAATTCATACACCCATACATCAATACATCCTCACATCCATACATCCATAAATTTTACCATACGTACTGCCATCCATCGATACTTCCATCCATCCACACATCCATACATATATACATCCATACATCCGTACATACGTACATCCGTCCATCCATACCTCATACCATCCGTACACCCATCCATCCATACAAGCCATCCGTCCATACATCCATACATCTGTACATCAATACATTATCCTTCCTATATCCTGCCATCTACACATGCATCCATCCATACATCCATCCATCCATACACCCATACATCCAAACATCCATACATCCATTCATCCATACATATATATATTTCCAAACATCCATACATCCGTACATCCGTCCATCCATTCCTCAATCCATTGATTCACCCATTCATCTATACAGCCATTCAACGATTCATACATCCATCCATACATCCACCTTGCCATACATCCAACGAACCATACATCCATCCATCCATACAAGCACCCATCCATACATCCATTGATCCGTACATCTATCCATCCATACATACATACATTCATCTATACATGCATCCATACGTTCTTCCATACATACATACATCCATACATATAT
>NW_016922302.1:0-1738 GCF_001483705.2 Eufriesea mexicana | reverse complement strand
ATCTGCGGAGACATATACTGCTGGCCCCCAGAGCCAAACAGAAGGTGATAGAGCACAGTAGTGGGCCAAAATCCACCGAATAGCAGTATAGAGCGAAGAAGACAATGCTACACAATCCTAACATAGCCACACGTAGTGTAATCAAGCGTTACCTATCTCAACCATACAAGACGAGACTTCTATTGCTGCCCTCCACAGAGACAAGCCGAACATATTAGAGAAGAGTAGACCGCCGAAATCCATAGAACCGCAGTGTATAGCACAAAAGTCAAAGCTATACGAACCTAGCTCAGACAAATGTAACCGAATCAACCGCAGCCTATTGAAAATAACATGCCTCGAACGCTACTCCGGTCCTCGCCATGGCCAGGCAGAATACAGTGGAGCACAGTAGAGCGCAGGAATCGTTCGAATAACGGTGTACTGTAAGATAGTCGACGATATCCTAACGGAACATATCAGAACCTGGCAAACCGAATGTGTCGCAACTCAACCTAACGTGCCGAGACCACTATTGCAGGCGTCCCTAGAGCCAAGCTAAAAATATTAGTACATAGCGGAACGCAGAAATCCAAAGAATTGCAGTGTATAGCGCAAAAGTCAGAAACATCATATCCTAACATAACCAACTTTCTTATAACCAAGCGTAACATACCTCGACCCATTGTGCCGAGAACTCTATTGCTGTCCTCCCCAGAGACAAGCAGCGAATATTAGAGCACAGTGGAGCCCAGGCATCCACTGAGTAGAAGTGTATAGCACAAGCGTCAAAAAAATTCTATCCCAACCGGAACCGACGGTGACGTAACCAAACGTTACATATCTCAACTTAACGTGCCAAGACCACTTTTGCCATCCTCCCCAGAGACAAGCAGAGCATATCAGACCAACGCGGTGCACAGAAATCCAGCGAACAGCAGTGCATAGCGCAAAAGTCAAAGCCATTCTGTCCTAACCTAACCAATAGCAAAATTATCAAACGCATGGTAACTCAGCCTAACGTGCCACGACCACTATCGCAGGCCACTCCAGAGCCAAGCAGAACATATTAGAGGAGAAGAGTGCTCAGAAGTCCATAAGATCGCAGCTCGTAGCACAAAATGGATATTTAGCCTATCCCAAACTAAGCAAACGTTACATAAATGAATGTAACCGAACCCAACCTAACCTGCCGATGACACTCTTGCTGGCCTCCCATGGCCAAGCAGAAAATACTAGACAACTGTAAATCGCAGACTTCTGCAGCATTGCGGCGTGCAGCACAAAAGTCAAAGATATGAAGGCCTGACCGGAACTGACCTAAACTGACCAAAGATGGCCTGTCTCAGAATAAATTGCCGAGACCACTGTAGCTGCACTCCCAAATGCCAAGCAGAGAATATAAGAGCACTGAAGAGCGCAGGAGTCCATCGAATAGCAGATTATGCTACAAAAGTCAACGCCAGCCTATCCAAACATATCCACACGTAACGCAGCTTTACGTAACATAACCCAACCGAAAGTGCGGAGACCACTATTGCTGGCCTCCCCACAGACAAGCAGATGCTAGTAGAGGAATGCGGAGCGTAGATATCGGCCGAACAGCAGTGTTTTGCGCAAAAGTCAAAGCTATCCTAACCATACCTATCCTAACCTAGGCAAGCCAAACGTAACATTTCTCAACCAAACGTGACAGGAACATTATTGCTGGCGTCCCCAGAGACAGGCAGAGCTTATTATAGCACAGTAGGGAGCAGAA
>NW_016922301.1:0-789 GCF_001483705.2 Eufriesea mexicana | reverse complement strand
CTCCGCAGAAACGAGCAGAGTTTAGTAGTGCAAAGTAGAGCGCAGAATTCCTCCTACTAACAGCGTATAGCACGAAAGACAAAGCTATCCGAGCCTAACGCAACGTAACCTAGCTCCGGAGAGAGAAGCAGAATATATTAGAGCACACTGGTGGGCAGAAATCATCCGCATATCTGTGTATAGCATAAAAGCCAAATCTACTTTATCCTAAACTGATCAAACGTGACGTAACCAGACGTAACCTAACTCACCCTTACGTGCCGAGACCACATTTGCTGTCCTCCTCAGAGCCAAAGAGAACATATTATGGCGATATACAGCGCATATGTCCACCGAATAGTGGTGTGTATCATAAGAGTCAAAGCTATCATACCATAACCTAAATAAGCGTAACATGACCAAGGGTTATGTATCCCAAACTAACGTACAGAGACCACTACTTCTGGCCTCCACAGAGACAAGCAGAGCATACTGGAGCACGGTGGAGCGCAGAAATCCACCGAGCAACAACTTTTACCACGAAGGGCAAAGCTATTCTAACCTAACCAAGTTTAACATAACCTAACCAAACGTAGCATAACTCAACCTGTAGTGCCTAGGACACCATTACTGGCATCCCCAGAGTCGAGCGGAGTATTGTATACCAATGTACGGCGTAGAAGTCCACCGAGAATTGGTGTATAGCACAAATGTCAAAGCTATCCCATCCTACCTAACTAATCGTAGCATTGACAAACGCAGCCTAGCACAACCTATCGCGCCATGACCACAATTGCTGGCCCAATCAGA
>NW_016922300.1:0-710 GCF_001483705.2 Eufriesea mexicana | reverse complement strand
GAATCTGACTGGAAAATTCAGTTTTATGAACATTTTCGACTAATATCGTTGTGATCTAATTATGTTGCGCAAATAAGGAGGAAAGTTTCTATTGGCATGCTTTAGTCATTGCAATGCTGTAGAATCTGACTGGAAAATTCAATTTTATTGAGATTTTCGTCTGTTACCGTGGTGAGCTAATTTTGCTGCATAAACAAGGACGAAAGATTCTATTGGCATGCTATATCCATTGCAATGCTGTAGAATCTGAATGGAAAATTCAACTTTACTGACATTTTCTACTAATATCGTGCTGAGCTATATTTGATGCATAAATAAGGAGGAAAGATGCTATTGGCTTTCTATAGCAATTGGATTCCTAAAGAAGCTGGCTGGAAAATTCAATTTTATCTACATTTTCGACTAATACCGTGTTGAGCTAATTTTGTTGCATTTATAAAGAGGAAAGATTCTATTGGCATGCTATAGCCATTGTAATGCTATAGAATCTGAATGGAAAATTCAATATTATTGTCATTTTCGACTGATACCGTGGTGAGATAATTTTGTTGCATAAATAAGGAGGAAAGATTCTATTGACATGCAATAGCCATTGTAATGCTATAGAATCTGAATGGAAAATTAAATATTATTGTCATTTTCGACTTATACCGTGGTGAGATAATTTTGTTGCATAAATAAGGAGGAAAGATTCTATTGACATGCAGTAG
>NW_016922299.1:48262-51170 GCF_001483705.2 Eufriesea mexicana | reverse complement strand
GGTGGATTTCTGCGCACCACTGTGATCTAATATGCTCTACTCGACACTCGGGAGGCCAGCAATATTGGTCGCTGCTCATTACTTTGAGTTACGTTACGTTTGGTTAGGTTAGGAGTGGATAACTATGACCTTCGTGCTATGCACTGCTACTCGGTGGATTTCTTCGCTCCACTGTGATCTGATATGTACAGCTTGGCTCTGGGAAAGACAGCAATAGTGTTCTCGGCAGCTTATGCTTAGTTAGGCTACGTTTGGTTGGGTTGGGATGCGTCAGCCTAGGTTCGGATACGTGTGACTATTGTGCTTTACACAACAGTGTGGCTGATTTCTGCGCTCTACTGTGCTGTAATATATTCTAGTTGGCTCTGTGGAAGTCAGCAATAATGGTGTCGGCACGTCGGGTTGTACTAAGTTAAGCTTCATTATGTTACATTTGGCTTGGTTAGGCTAGGACAGCTTTGACTTTCGCGATGTAGACTGGTACTCGGTGGATTTCTGCGTCCTACCTTATTCTAATGTTCTCTGCTTGTCTCTAGGGACGTCGGCAATAGTGGCCTCGGCACCTTCGTTCGAGTTATGTTACGCTTTGTTAGGTTAGCATAGTTTGTATCCGGTTAGGGTATCTCCAACCATTCTGATATACACTGACGTTATATGGACTCCTGCGCACAAATCTCCTCTAATATGCTCTGCATTGCCCCGGGGAGGCCGCAATGGTGGTCGCTGCGCCTTAGGTTGAGTTAGGTTACGTTAGGGAATGTTACGACTGGTTGCGTTAGGAGATGGTAGCTGACCTTTGTGCTATACACTGACATTCGGCGGCTTTCTGCGATCTACACTGCTATAGTGTATTCTGCTAGGCGCTGGAAGTTCCAGTCATAGTGGTCTTGGGGCGTTAGGTTAAATTAGGTTACGTATGGCCTTATTACGTTTGGATAGGTTTGGATATGGTAGCTTCGACGTTCGTGCTATACACTGCTATTCTCAGGATTTCTACTCTCTACATTGCTCTACTATACTCTGCTCTGCTCTGGGGAGGACGGCAGTAGTGGTCTCGGCACATTATGTTGAGACAAAGTTCGTTTCATTTCGTTGGGTTAGCTTTGGTTCGGATTGGATTGTTTCGACCTTTCTGCTGTACACTGCGATTCCATTGATTACTGCGATCTACTCTCCTCTAATACGCTCTGCTTGATCCTGAGGAGATAAGCAATTCTGACCGCGGCACGTTAGGTTGGATCACATTACGTTTGGTTAAGTTAGGTTAGGGTGGGTTAGGTAAGGCTAGCTTTGTCCTTTGTGTTTTAAACTGCTTTCCGCGGATTTCTGCGCTCTACCCTGCTCTACTTTACTCTGCTGGGCCCTGGGGAGGCCAGCTGCAAGTCAGGCTTAGTTAGGCTACGTTTTGGAATGTAACGATTGGCTACGTTGGGAGATAGTAGTTTCGACTTTTTTGCTATACACAGCCATTAGGCGGTTTTCTGCACTCTACTGCGCTCTAATATGTTCAACATGGCTCTGGGAAAGACGGCAATAGTGGTATCGGCATATTACGTTGAGTTGTGCTACGTTCGGTTAGGCTGGATAGGGTAATGTTAGGTTAGGGTATCTTCGACTTTTGTGCTCACATTGCAGTGCGCCGGACTTCTGCGCTCTACTGTGCTGCTGCATAATCTGGTTAGCCCTGCGGAGGTCAGCAAAAGGGGCTGTGGCACGTTATGTTGTGTTATGTTACGTTTCGTCTTGGTAAGGTTGCGTACGGTTTGGTCAGGTTGACCTTTACTTTTGTGCTAAATACTGCTCTTCTGTGGATTTCCGCCCTACATTGCTCTACCATACACTGCTCGACTCTGGGTTTGCCAGTAATAGTGGTTCCGCCATGTTAGGTTTAGTTAGGCTGCGTCTGGTTAGCTTATGCTTGTTCGTGTTAGGTCAGGATAGCTTTGACTTTCGTGGTATACACTGTTATTCTGTAGACATATGCGCTCTGCTGCGATCTACTGCATTCTGCTTGGCCCTGGGGCGTCCAGCAACAGTGGTCACGGCTCCTTATGTAGAGTCAGGCTAGGATTTCTTAGGTTCGGTATTGTCAGGTTAGGTTGCGATATCATTGACTTTTGTGCTTTACACAGTAATGCGGCGGATTTCTGCGCTATACTGTGCTGTAGTATATTCTGGTTGGCTCTGTGGAAGTCAGCAATTGTGGTCTTGGCAATTCAGGTTGGGTTACGTTACGTTTGGTAATGTTACGTTTGGCTTGGTTAGGCTCGGTTAACTTTGACTTTTGCGCTGTAGGTTGATATTCGGTGGACATATGTGCTCTACTGTGATCTAATATGCTCTGCTGTGCTTTTGGGAGGCCAGCTATAGTGGTGGTGGCATGAGAGATTCAGTTAGGTTACGTTTGGCCAGGTTAGGGTCGGTTAGGTTAGGGGAGGGTATCTTCTACTATTCTGCTATACACAGCTATTCGGCGGACTCCTGCGCTCTACTGCGCTCTAATATGCTCTGCTTCGCTCAGAGGAAGCCAGAAATGTGGGTCGCGGCACGTTAGCTTGATTTAGGCTATGTTTGTGTAGGGTATATTGGCTTGGGATAGTTTTGCGTAGCATTGCCTTTCGTGTTATACAAAGCTTTTCAGTGGATTTATGCGCTCTACTGAGCTCAGGGATATTCAGCTTGACTGTGGCAGGGCCTGCAATAGTGGTGTCGGCATGCTGCGTTCAGATAGCCTACGTTCGGTTAGGTTAGTTTAAGCCAGGCTATGTTAGGATATCCTTGACTTTTGTGCTTTACGCAGCAATGCGGCCGTTCTCTGAGCTATAATGTGCTGTAGTATATTCTGCTTGGCTCTGAGGAGGTCAGCAATAGTGGCCTAATCGAGTTAGATGGAGTTAGGTTACATTTG
>NW_016922299.1:47477-48181 GCF_001483705.2 Eufriesea mexicana | reverse complement strand
GACGCTCCTACAATTGAGAGGTATCTTCGGCGGAAAGGTGCGTCCTCTGAATCTTGGTTAATGCCATCCTGTGCGTGAGGTGCGTGGATGCAGGTGGCGGGGTACTCGCGTCCCGGAGTGTGTCGTGGTGCTGTTAAAATGTGCATTTGTTTGGAAGCTTTTTTTCCTGGCATCGACGAAATTGTGGACGCCGCTACGGTGCAGGTAGGCGAGGGACGACGCCCATTTTCTGCCGCGGCTCCGTGCGCCTGCCCAGCGAGGGATACCCAGGCCGAGGGTCACGTCACCATGCAAGCGGCGGAGCGGGTTATTGCAACCCACGCAGTGGCCCTCGTTCCGGGGAACCCGGACAATTTGCCTAAGATAGAAGTTACTGTCTTAGTTTGTGGTGACGACGTGGCCCCAGTTGAGCATTGCATGTCGAATGACAGTGCCCTCAGCCCTGCTGCAGGTGCTACGTAGAGAGTGACTCGTAGCACCGCATTGCGTAAGGCGCTGCCGGCGGCCCTCGAGGTGGAGCGCTACTCCTGCGCTGGTGCCTTCAGTGTCCCGGATGATGGCGAAACGTCGTCTTCGTGGGAGCTTCCCGCGAAGGCGGCGAGGCGCGCGCAGTGGGCGGTAGTGTGGGAAACTGTCTCGTTCGTAGGCTTGGAGGATATTGAACTCGCCACAAACTCCACAAGCATAAGCAGAGCGAATGCAAC
>NW_016922299.1:46820-47453 GCF_001483705.2 Eufriesea mexicana | reverse complement strand
CAATGTACAAGGTCCGCTGTCCGTTGTGGATCTGTCTGCCACCGTAACCGAGAATTGCGCTAGGATAGAGGCGACGACAGACAAAAAGCAAGAATCTGCATGGCCCATACGTGCGCGCCTTCCGTATGTGCGCCAGGGTGGTGGACTCTGCCGGCTGGGAGATGAGTCTCCAAGTAACATCCAGCCGTGCCCAGGAGACGATGGCGTAGGTGGTCCGCTAGCTGGTGGCGGAGATGGACCGCGAGCTGCTGGCGGTGAGAGCCGGTCTGCGGGAGAAGTGTGTTTCCAGCAGGCTGTGACCTCCTTCTTGCGCGCCGAGCTGGCTCTGGAGCAGAGGCGGGTAATCGTCAACCCCATGCCCGCTCGACGTATGCGTGCGTCCGCGGGCGCCGGAGCAGCGGCACAGGCGCCCGAGTTCGGAATGGAGGCAGCCTTTGAGGCACACAGCCTGCGAATCGGCGCGAAGTTCGAGGAGCTCGTGCGTACGCTCCCCGTGGCGGTCGGGCTTGACGCGCCTGCCCAAGCGCCGGAGCGAGCGTGCTCCACGGCCGGTCCGCGCGCGCGGCCAGAACCGCTGGTCTCGGCGGGGCCCGTCGCGGGCGGCTCCCCGAAGGGGGCAGGGTGTGGCCCGGC
>NW_016922299.1:23795-37505 GCF_001483705.2 Eufriesea mexicana | reverse complement strand
CCAGCTGATCTCTCGTCATCGGTAGGCGCGAGAAGCGGACACAACGGCAGGCCGCCGCTGCCCCCCACTTTCCTGCGAGAATGCCTGCGAGTGCGCCGAAGGGAGCTGGCGGTAAGACGTGTCGCCGCGCCGCGTGAACGGGCTACGCTCGCGCGCGTCCTACGACCGCCGCCGAGACCGATCCGATGCCGGTCTGAACAAGAATAACAGTGGCGCCAAGCAGGGCTCCACCCTTAAGCGGAATACGTCGCGGGCCACCGTCGCGGTTAGAGTACCCGGGGCTCGAGGCTCTCGTGCTCAGAGGCCATCTCCGCTGCAAGAGGAAAGATAAGCCACGCCCATATCGCGGGCGAGGAATTGCGCAACCGCCGGGCCGCTTTCGGCAGTCTCCTGTTGGAGATCGTTGGACCGAGGGCGCACAGCGAGCCGCCTCTCTCGCCGTGCGAACGAGCGGAGCCTTGTAGGGAACCGGCGTGCGGGTTGTGGTTCCCACCAAAAAAGCGGGGCTGATGGTGACATGGCTCGACGTCTCTGTCGCTCCTCGCGAGGTGGCCGCTACCCTGGCCTGGGCCGGTAATTGCACCGAGGCGGTAATGAGAGCCGGAGTGATCCGGCCTTCCGCTTGGGGGCTGGGCTCTGTATGGGCACAGTGTACCCACGCGGCAGCGAGAAATGCCGTCGGTTGCGGGCGGATCCACGTCGAGAGTACATCCGCTCGGGTCGTAGCCTTGGAGGCACGGCGCCTCCAGTGCTTCCGTTGCCTCGCGTTCGGTCACGCGAGGAACGGATGCTGTAGCGCGGTGGACCGCAGCAACACCTGTTTCTGATGTAGCGCGGCTCGCCACCATGCCGGTGGGTGCAGTGCGCCTGTAGCCAAGTGCCCGGTCTGCGCCGGGCTCGGCCGCCCCTTCGACAACCGCCTGGGCAGTAAGGCGTACTGCCCGCCGAAGGCGAAGGACGCGGCTCGCCAGGAGTCTGCTGGCGCCGCGACCGCAGCTGCGAAGGGACCGCCGACCGGCGCAGCACCAAGCCCGCAGACGGTCTGCAAGAAGAGGGGCCAGGAAGAGGCCATGCACATGGCCTAAATTTCACGCCGTCCATAGTGCTCCAGGCCTACCTGAGCAACTTGCGCGCGTCGCAGAACCTGCTCCTGCTGACGCACGTTGAGCTGCGTGTCGGGATGGCTGATACTGCAGAGTTATGCTGTATCTTCGATCAAGACGGGTGGTTCGGAGTTCTGGACCGCTCCGTGGCGATCGTCGCCAGGGGACTGCTACGAACACCCGCATCATCGCTGCTTGGCAGCGGTGACGGCTTCGTGGTGGTCTCCTGGAGCGACGTAGTCGTGATGGGTTGCTACGTCTCTCCCAACCGCGGCCTCTCGTCGTGCGAGAGGAACCTGGACGTGCTCGGATGGTTCCTTAGTGGACACCTGGCTCGTCCGTGCATAGTCCTGGGGTAATTCACCTCCCACTACATGGCGTGGGCTTCCCCGCGAACAGACGCGAGGGGCGAGGCCCTGCAAGGTTGTGCCGCGGGATTGGATCCCCGGTTACTCAACCGGGGTTCCGTATGCACGTGCGCCTTGTACAACGGCACGTCCATCGTGGACTTGTCGTTCGCATCGCGGGCGCCTGTGCGGCGGGTCACCTGCTGGAGGGCGGCGGCGGAGGTGGAAACGCTTAGCGAACACCTCCATATCACCAGGATGCCTGCCCTCACTCCTCGCTCCGCTCAGGAACCACCCAGCGGGAAGCACGCCACCGCGCCGCGATTGGCGCTCGGGAGCCATGACCGCGAAGTTTTCGCTGCGGCTGTCCAGGACGTCGCCTGAGCCGATGGGGCCGTCGGGTGCGAAATCGATGACACGGGGTTAGGTGCAGAGCGGCTAAGGGCGGCGATGATGCGCGCGTTCAACGACGCCATGCCGCGGCTGAGGGAGCCACCTTCGAGTGGCGCAGTGTACTGGTGGTCGGCCGAAATCGCGCAGCTCCGGGAGCTCTGCGTGCTCGCCCGGCGCCAGTACATCCGCGCGGGTCGTCGACGACGCGTGGTGTCCGCCGAGGATATCGCGCGACTCTTTCGCGGGTTCCGGTCCGCGGTGGGCGATCTCCGGATAGAGATTCGCAGAGCCAAGCCTCTACAATGGGACGAGCTCCTCGCGACGCACGAAAGCGATCCGTGTGTGCGCCCGTATAAAGCAGTAATGGGGACATTGAGGTCATGGCGCATTCCGTGACCAATCGTATGGACCCTGAGCTCCTGCGGCGTGTGATCGACACCTTCTTCCCGGTACGGCGGAGGAGGGGGTGTGACCCGTGGCAGTGCGGTCGGACCCGGTCAGAGGGTCCGACGAGCTGGGTGTCACAGGCAGGGAATTGGGCCGTGCGGTCGTTTGGATGGGAGCAAGTAGCACGGCCCCGGGACCGGACGGTATCCCAGGCCGAGCTTTTGCGTTGGCTCTGGAGGCGTGGTGCGAGCGTGTGCAGCGGCTCTTCCACAGCTGCATTAGGACCGGTCGCTTCCCGGTGCGATGGAAGAGAGCGAGGGTCTTGCTGACCCCCAAACCGGGGAAGCCGCCGGACTCTCCGAAGTGATACCGGCCGATATGCCTGCTCGAAGCGGCTGGCAACCTCTTCGAGCGCGTTCTGGCTGCCCGCCTCCGAGAGCATTTAACTGACGCGTATCCTGTTCTGAGATTCAGCTAGTTCGGATTCCGGCAGGGTCGGTCGACGATCGACGCGATTATGCGCTTTCGTACCCTGTCGGATGCTGCCGTTCACCGTGGCGGGGTGGTGCTGGCGGTCGGTGTGGATATCGCCAATGCCTTCAACACCCTGCCCCTGGCCGCCACCCGGTATGACCTGTTGTACCACAGGCCTCCCCAATACATGATGGCAGTGATCGGCGGCTATTTGGTGGAGCGCTGGATCGAGTACCCCGGACGTTGCACGACCGTCGTGCTGGCAACGATCTGCGGGGTTACACAGGGATCGGTAATCGGATCCTCTGGGACCTCGCGTACGTCGCCGCGTTGCGCACTCCCCTCCCCCGCTGGTGATGGCCGCGGGGTCGAGTTGGGAGGAGGCCACACTGCGCGCGGAAAGCGGCGTGGCCCTCGTCGCGAATAGCATCCAGCGGCTGGGCTGAGTACCTTTCCAGAGAAGACCGTGGCTATGTGGCTTTGCCATCGGTCCGCGGCAAGCCGCCCATATCCATGATGCGCGTGGGGACCGTCGTGGTCGAGGTTCGGTACCGGATGAAATATCTCGGTATCGTCTTCGATAGCAACTGTATGTTCGACGAGTATTTTCTCTCTCTGGCACCACGCCTGGAAGGTATGGTATGGACGCGGTGCCGCCTGCTACTCAACCTAGGTGGGGCAGAAGGGAGGGTGGGCCACCTCTGCGCGGGAGTCGTTCGCTCGATGGCCCTTTGCGGGTCTCTGATCTTGGCGAACGGCCTGGTCGCTAGTCCGCGAAGGCGGGCGATTCGACGTGTCGCTCGCATGGTGGTGATCAGGGTCGCGCGCGGTTACCGAACGATTTCCCACGTGGCGGAGATGGTCCTGGCGGGTGTTCTGCCGTTCGAACTTCAAGCGTAGGAGGATGCCCATATTAACAGACTCCTCCGCCCTGGCGGAGGCGGTGCCCTGAAGAAGGGGCCGTTTCTTTGAGGCCAAGCGTCCGACAGACAGTTATGACCGCCTGGCGAGCTCGGATGACGAAGCCGAGCAGCCAGCAGCACCGGCCGATCGGTTATGTGCTCCCCGTGCTTGATGCACGGGGGCGCAGTGGCAGCCGGCACACTTTTCGCCTGACACAGGTGCTAACCTGGCACGCGTGCTTCAGGGAGTACTTGTGTCGTATTGGGCGGGATCGTGAGACACGGTGTCATCACTGCAGGGAAGGTCGGTGCACAGCGCAGCATAGGCTGGAGGAATGTCCGGCGTGGGCTTGCGGGCGCCGGGTACCTTGTCGCGAGGTTGGTCGTGACCTTTCCCTCACCGTCGTCGTGGCGCAGGTGACGGAGAGCTTAGGTGCGTGGCGAGCGGTGTCCTACTTCAGCGATGCGGTTGTGTTACAGAAGGAGGCCGCGGAGAGAGCCAGCGAGCGAAGCGAGCGCTCATCACGCGTAGGTCGGCGGAGGCTGCAAGCGCGGCGCCGGCTTTCGCCGTGCGCTCGGCCGGATGTGTTAATGCGTTAGATCTCCGACCTCGCGAGCGACCATGTACCTACGGCCTGGGAGACCGTCCGTCCCTGCTGTTGTAACCTAGGTCAGTGTGACCACGGGCAGTCGGGTGGCGGCCCGTCTGTACGAGAGACCGTAGTCCGGGCGCGTGGCTTCCGCAGGTTATGCGTGTTCCGCGGTGCGGTGGTATGCTTATTGTGTGTGCTTCTAAACGACACGTCTCGCGTGCATAGACATGGACGTTTCGGGTGCGATTACCAGTCGCGCCAGGAGGGAACTACGGTCGCGCCGCGGGGTCGTCCTGGCAATTGCGTCGCAGCGATGTCCACGGCGCTCCGAAATGCGAACGTCTGGCCATCGTGGGGGTTTCAGTGGGTAAGAAACCTACATAACGACGTCCCCACCCTAGGTGGGCCGTGTATGCTTGAAAGATCTCCCCCACGTGAAAATAAAGAATGGATAGTTTTGTCTCCTTTCCTACACATTGCAATTCTGCGGATCTCTTCACACAACTGTGTTCGACCCTGCTCTACTTTGCTCTGCGGAGGTCAAAAATAGTTGCCGCTGTGCGTTAGGCTGTGTTAGGTTACGTTGGGATAAATTAGGTTAGGATATCTTCGACTTTTGTTCTGTACAGTTGAATGCGGTGGGCTTCTGCGCTTTTATGTGCCCTAGTGTGCGCTGCTTGGCTCTGGGGAAGCCAGTAATTGTGGTCTCGGCTCCTTAGGTTGAGATAGGATAAGTTTCTCTTTGTTATATTAGCTATGGTTAGGTTTAGATAGCTTCGACTTTGCCACTGTACATGAAGGTTCTATGGATTTCTGACATCTACTCTCCTCTAACATGCTCTGCTTGACTCTGTGCAGGCCAGGAATAGTGCTTTCGACGCGTTAGGTTTAGTTAGGCTACGTTTGCATATGACAAATTTGGTTATGTTAAGAATGAGCAGCTCAGGCTTTTGTGACTTTCAATGTTATTCGTTGGATTTCTGCGCCCTACTGCGCTCTAATATCTTCTGCTTGGCTCTGTGGTGTCCACTAATGGTGGTCGCGGCAGGTTAGGTTGAACTATGTTACGTTTGGTGACTTTGGGTTCGGTATGTTCGGTTAGGAAATCTCCAACGTTTGTGTTATACACTGCTATTCGCGGACATCTGCGCTCTACTGCGTCCTAATATTCCAGGCTTGGGTTTGTGGTGGAGAGCAATTGTGGTCCAGGCACGTTAGGGTGTGTTAGGTTACGTTCGGTCATGTTGCGTTTAGTCAGGTTAGGCTAGGATAGCTTCCACTTCTGCGCCATATACTGCTATTTGGTGCATTACTGCCTCTGCTGTGATCTAACGTGTTCTGCGTGGCTCTGCAGGGGCCAGTAATATGGGTCACGCCAAGTTAGCTTGAGATACGCTACGTTTGGTTATATTACGCTAGCTATGATTAAGTTTGGATAGCTTCGAATTCTCCGCCATACACAGCGATTCTATGGATTTCTGCGCTTTACTCTCCTATAATATGCTCTATTTGGCTTATAGGAATCCAGCAATCGTGGTCTCGGCAAGTTGCGCTGAGTTACGTTACGTTTGGTTTGGTTAGGTTGTGACAGGTAAGGTTAGGATATCTTTGTCGCTTGTGCTATTCGCTGCTCTTTGAAGGCTTTCTGCGCTCTGCCGTGCTCAAATATATTATACATGGCTCTGGGAAATGCAGCAATATGTGTCTCGACACGTTAGGTTAAGCTGGGCTTCTTTTGATTATATTACGTTAGGACAGGTTAGGATAGGGTGGCTGTGATTTTTGTCGTGTTCACTGCTATTCGTCGTATTTCGGCGCTGCACATTGCTCTACTATACTCTGCCCGACTATGGGGATGCCAGTAATAGGGCACGTGCCGGGTTAGTTTCATTCATGCTTCGTTTGGTTATGTTACGTTTGGTTAGGGAAGGAGACGATAGCATTGATTTTCGTGCTATACACTGCTGCTCCGTGAGCTTCTGCTCTCTACGCTCCTCTAATATATTCTGCTTGGCTCCGGGGACCGTCAGGAATAATGGTTCCGTCACGTTAGGTTGAGTTAAGTTACGTTTGGTTACGTTAAAATTGTTTAGGTTAGCAGATGCTAGCTTTGACTTATGAGCTTTCAACGCTTTTCGGTGGATTTCTGCGCTCTAATGTGCTCTAATGTGCTCTACTTTGCTCTACGGGGGCCATCAGCAGCAATCGTGGCACGTTATATTGAGCTAGACTACGTTTGGTTGGGTTAGGATAAGGCAGGTTAAGTTAGGATATCATCGGCCCTTTTGCTCTACACTGCTCTTCGGAGGTTCTGTTCGCTCTAATGCGTTCTAGTATGCTCTGCTTGTCTCTACGAAGGCCATAAATGGGTGCCGCCGCACATTATGTTTAGTTATGCTACGTTTTAGTTAGGTTAGGTTGTGCCTGGTTTGGTTAGGGCATACTCGTATTTTGCGTCATGCGCTTCTATTCCGTGGTTTTCTGCGCTCTACTGTGATCTAGTATTCTCTGCTTTGGTCTGCGGGATTCAGAAATCGTGGCCGGGCGCGTCAAGCCTTGTAAGATATCGTTCGGTTAGGTTAGGTTTGTTTGAGTTAGGTTGGGATATCTTCGACTTTCGTGCTATACACTTCCATTATATGGTGCTCTGCTCTCTACTCTCCTCGATTTTGTCCTGCTTGGCGATGGGGAGGTCAGGAATAATGGGCTAGGCACGTCAGTTTGAGACTGGCTACGTTTTTTTGGGTTAGGTTAGCTGAAGCTTCGTTAGGATAACTTCCACTTTTCTGCTTTACACCGTAATGCGGCGGATTTCTGCCATCCACTGTGCTCTAGTATATTCTGCTTTGCTCTGTGGAGATCAGTAATTATCGTATGGGCACGTTACTCTGAGTTAGGTTACGTCTCGTTGTGTTATGATCGGTTAAGTCAGGCTTTGTTCGATTTGACCTTTGTGCTGTACACTGCTGTCCGATGGATTTCTGTGCTCTACTGTGTCCTATTGTTCCATTCCTTGCTCTGGGAGTCCCAGAAATAGTGGCCCCGGCGCTTTAAATTTAGTTACGTTACGCTTGGTTAGGTTAGGTTTGTTTGCATTAAGTAAGGATATCTTTGACTTTCGTGCTATACACAGCCATCCTATGGACCTCTGCGCTCTACTCGCCGCTAATATGCCCTGTTTGGCGATGGGGAGGCTAGCAATGGTTTCTCGGCACGTGAAGTTAAATTAGGGTGCGTTTGGGTATATTACGTTTGGACATGTTGCAATAGGGTAACTTTGACGTTTGTGCTATACACTGCAATTCTGTGGATTTCTGCGCCCTATCTTGCTCTATTATACTCTGCTCGAATCTGGGGAGGCCAGTAATAGTGCTCTAGGCCCGTTAGGTTGAGTTAGGCTACTTTTGGCTACCTTACGTTCGTTTGGGTTAGGTTTGAATGGTTATGACTATCGTGGCATACATTGATTTTCGGAGGGCTTCTATTCTCCACTATGCCCTACAATACTCTTCTCGGCCGCGTGTAGTCCAGCAATAGTTTTCGCGGCAGGTTAGGTTGAATTATGCTACGTTTGGTTAAGTTCTGTTGGTTTGGGTAAGGCTTAGGTGGCTTAGACTTTTCGGATATACACAACGATGCTATGTGCTTCTACGCTCTACTAACCACTAATATGATCTGATTGAATCTGAGGATGCCAGCAATCATGGTTGCGGCACGTTAGGTTGTGTTAGATTACATTTGGCTATATTACGATTTGCTGCGTTTGAAGAAGGTAGCTTTGACTTTAGTGCTATACACTGCATTTATGTGAATTTCTGCGCTCTGCAGCGCTTTACTGTATTCTTCTTGGCCCACGGGGCTCCAGCAAACGTGGTCGCGTTTCGTTACATTTTCTTGCCGTCGTTTGGTTAGGTTACATTTGCTTCGGTTAGGTTTGGATATCTTTGATTTTACTGCTATACACTCCGTTTGTATGGTTTCCTGCGGCGTTCTCTCCTCTAACGTATCATGCTTGGCTCTTCAGAGGCCAGCAATGGCGGCCGCGTCTCGTTAGGTTGAGTTAGGTTACATTTGATTACGTGACGATTGCTTATGTCAGGAGATGCTAGCTCTGGCGTTTGCACTATACACTGCTACTCGGTGGACACCAGCGATTCACTGTGATCTGACATGTTCACCTCGGCTCTGGGAAAGAATTCAATAGTGGTATCGCACGTGAGGTTGAGTTACTCTATGTCAGGTTTGGTTAGGTTAGGTCAGGTTAGGTTATGGTACCTTCGACTATTGTGATATATACTGCTATTCGGTGGATTTCTGCGCCCTACTGTGCTCTGAGATGCTCTGCTTTGTCCTCTGGAGGACAAAGGTAATGGTCTCGGCACGTTTGCCTGAGTTATGTTGCGTTTGTCTGTGTTGCGTTTTGTTAGGTTTGGATACGGTAGGTTTGGCTATTGTGCTGTGCAACGCTATTCGTCGAATTTCTGCGCTCTACCGTTCTGTAATATTTTTTGCTTTTCTCTGGGGATTCCAGCGATAGTGGTCTTAGCGCGTCAGGTTGGGTTCTGTTACGTTTGGTTGGGTAAGGTTATGACATGTTCGGTCAGAGTAACTTTGATTCTCGTTCTGTACACTGCTATTCGTTGCTATTCCGCGCTTTACTGTACTCAACTACATTCCGCTTGGCACTGGGGAGGCCAGCAGCTGTGGTCGCGGCACTCTATGTTGAACTTGGCTATGAATCGTTGGGTTACATTTCTTTGGGTTAGCTTCGGATAGCATTGATCTTTCTGCCATACACATCGATCCTATGGATTTCTGCGATCCACTCACCTCTAATATCTTCTGCTCTGAACTGTGGTGGCCAAAAGCAGTAGTCGCGACACGATAGATTGAGATAGGTGCGTTCGGCTATGCTACGGTTTGGTAGGTTAGGAGAGGATAGGAGAGCTTCGAATTCTGTGCCGTACATTGCTATTCTGTGCATTTCTGCCAGCTGCTGTGCTCCAGTATACTCTGATTCGCTCTGTGATGCCAGCTACAGTGTTATTGGCACGTTGCTTTGAAGTAGACTACGTTTGGATAATTTTGGTTATCTCGGGTTATGCCTGGATACCCCTGACTTTTGTGCTGTCCACTGCAATGCGGCGGACTTCTACGGTCTACTGTCCCAAAACATTTTCTGCTTGGTTCTGGGAGGCCATCAAAAGTTGTCGCGGCTCGTTTTGTTGTGTTAGGCTACGTTTGGTTTGGTTGGGCATTGCCAGGTTTTGTTCGGTAATCTTCCACTGTTGTGCTATACACCGCAATTCGGTGGTTTCGTGCGCTATGCTGTGATCTAGTATTTTCTGCATGACTCTGGGGAGGCCAGCGGTTGCCGTCTCGGCATGTTATGTTAAGTTACGCTACGTTTGGTTTTGTTCGCCTCGGACAGGTAATGTTCTGAGATATTCGACTTTTGTGCTATGCAATGCAATGCGGTGGTTTCCTGCGCTCTACAGTGCTCTTGTACTCTCTGCTTGGCTCTGTGGAGGCCAGCAATAGTGTCCTCTGCCCGTTAGGTTGTTTTCGGTTACGTTCGATTATGTTACGTTTGGTTAGGTTCGGATAGGGTTGCTTTGACTTTTGTGCTATACTCTGCGATTGTGTGGACTTCTGCACTCTGCTTTCCTCTAATATGTACAACTCGGCTCTTGGGAGGCCAGAAATACGCGGTACGTTCGGTTGAGGCAGTATACGTTTGGCTATGTAACGATATGTTATGTTAGAATATTGTAGCTTCGGCTTCTGTGCTTTACACTGCCATTTGATGTATTTCTGAGCTCTACATTGTTCTGATACGCTCTGCCTTGTTCTAGGGATACCTGCAATAATGGCCTCGGCGGGCTAGTTTGAATTATGTTACGTTTGGTCAGGATCCGTTTCTCCAGGTTAGGCCAGTGTATATGTGTCTTTTGTGTTATAAACTGGTATTCATCTAATTTCTGCGCTCTACTGTCCTCTAATGCTTCTGATAGACTCTGGGGACGACAGCAACAGTGGTCTCGGCAAGTTATGATGTGTTATACTACGTTTGGTTCCGTTGTGCTTGGACACGTTTTGTTAGGATATCTTCGTCTTTTGTGCTGTACACTGCAGTGCGGTGGATTCCTCCGATCTGCTGGGCTCTAATGTTTTCTGCTTGGCTCTGGGGAAGCCAGAAATAGTGGTCTCGGCGCGCAGGTAGGTTTCGGTTACGTTCAGCTAGGTTAGATTACGTAAAGTTCGGTAATGGTAGCATTGACTTTCACTGCATTCACAGCTGTTCGGCGGACTTCTGTGCTCTAATGTGCTCTACTGCATTCTGCTTAGCCCTGGGGAGGACAGCAATAGTAGGCGAGGCACCCTAGGTAGCGTTAGGTTACGTTTGGTTATGTTAAAATTGGTAGGGGTTAGTAGAGCATAGCTTTGGCTTTTGTGCTTTACACTGCTAGTCGGTGGATTTCTGCGCGCCACTGTGCTCTAGTATGTCTTGCTCGGCTACGCCGAAGCCAGAAATAGTGCCCTCCGCACGTTAGTTTGAGATCGGTTACGTTCGGTTATGTTACGTTTGGCTATGTTAGGATATGGTAGCATTGACTTTTGTCCTATACACCACGATTATATGGATTTCGGCACTCTGCTCTCCTCTGGTAAACGCTGCTCGTCCCCGAGGAGGCCAGCAATAGTCGTCGAGGCGCGTTAGGTTGTCCCAGGTTACGCTCGGTTGCGTTACGCTTGGTTGGATTAGGACAGGGTAGCTATGACTTTTGTGCTGTACGCAGCTATTCGCTGGATTTCTGTGCTCTATTGTGCTCTAATACTTTTGCTTGTCTCTGGGGTTCCAGCGATAGTGGTCTCAGCACCTTAGGTTGTGCCGGTTACGTTTGGTTAGGAAAGGCTATGGCAAGTTCGGTTAGAGTAACTTTGATTCTCGTCATATACACTGTTGTTCGTTGGACTTCTGCGCTCTATTGCGCTCTACTACATTCTGCTTGGCACTGGGAGGCCAGTAATGGTGGTCGCGGCACGTTACGTCGAGGCAGGATACGATTGGCTGGGTCATATTCGTTTTGGTTAGGTTCGGATAGCATTGACCTTTCTGCTATGCACATCGATTCTATGGATATCTGCGCTCTACTCTCCTCTGATATGTTCTGCGTTGCTTTGACGAGGGCAGAATCAGAGGTCTCGTCACGTGAGGATCGTTTATGTTACGCATGGTTTCGTTACGCTCTGTTTTGTTCGGATCGGGGAGCTTCGACCATTGTGCTATACACTGCATTTCGATGGATTTCGGCGCCCTACTGTGCTCTAACATTTCCTGGTTGTCTCTGTGGAGGCCAGAAAAAGAGGTTGCGGCTCGTTAGGTTGAGCTATGTTATGTTTCTTTAGGGTAGGTTATGCAAAGTTCGGTTATAATAGCATTGACTTTCGTGCTATTCTCTGTTATTCGGCGGATTTCTGGGCCCTTCTCTGATCTACTACATTCTGCTTGGTTCTTGGTAGGCCAGCAATAGTGGTCGCGGCACCACATGTTGAGTTAAGCTGCATTTGGTTAGGTTATGTTCGTTTGGGTTAGGTTTGGCTAGCTCCAACTTTTCTGCTATGCACTGCGATGCTTTGGATTTCTGCCCTCCACTCTCGTATAATATATTCTGGTCTGCTCTGAGGAGGCCAGCAATAGAGGCCCCGGTACGTAAGGCTGAGTTATGATACGTTTGGTTGGGCTAAGTTATGCTATGTACAGTTAGGATAGCCTGTCTTTCGTACGATACACTTTTATTCGGTGGATTTCTGCGCTCTACTGCGTTTTACTATGCTCTGCTTGTCCTTGGCGAGTCTAGCAATAATGGACGCGGCACGATACCTAAAGTTATGCTACGTTTGGTTATGTTGCGTTTGACTGGGTTAGGAGAGGGCAGCCTTGACTTTTGCGCCGTGTACGGCTATTCGGAGGGCTTCTACCCTATGCTGCTCTCTAATATGCTTTGCTTTGCTCCGGGGAGGCCAGCAATAGTGGTCTCGACACGCTAGGTTGAGATATGTCGCGTTCGGTTCGGTTACGTTCGTTTGGGACATGTCTAAACATCATTGACTTTCTTGGCGTAGACCGTTATTCTGTAGATTTCTGCACTCCACTGTGCTCTGCTATACACTGCTCGAATCTGCGGAGGCACGCAATAGTGGTTGTGGCACGTTATATTGTGTTATGTTACGCTTAGTTTTCTTAGGGTTTGCGAGGTTAGGAAATGGTGGCCATAGCATTTGTGATACCCTGCTATTAGATGGATACCGGCGATCCATTGTGCTTTAATATATTCCGCTCTTCTCTGGGATATCAGGAATAATGGTGGAGGCACGTTAGTTAGAGTTAGGTTCGTTTGGTTATGTTACGTTTGACAAGATTAGGAGAGCACAGCTTTGAATCTTGTGCTATACACTGCTATTCGGCGAAATCCTGCACTCGTCAATGCTCTACTATACTCTGCTCGACTCTGGTTAGACAAGCAATAGCGGCTGTGTCACGATAGGTTGAGTCAAGTTACTCTTGGTTAGGTTAGGTTTGGTTACGGTAAGTTAGGATGGCTTTGACTTCTGTGTTATACACTGCTCTTCGGTGGACTTTTGTGATCTACTCTGCCCTAGCGATTTCTGCTTGGCTCTGGGGAGGCTAATAGGTGCCTCGGCTCATTAGGTTTAGTTATTCTGCGCATGATTACGTTATATCAGGCTTGGTGCGATTGGTTACCTCTGACAATTGTGCAACATACTGCTCTACGGTGGCTATTTGCTATCCACTTTGCTCTAGTAACTGTTACTTGGCTCTGGGTTGGCCACCAATAGCGGCTTCGGCACGTTAGGCTGAGTTAGGTGACGTTCTGTTATACTACGTTTGGAGAGGTTAGGACAGCACAACACTGACTTTTGTGCAATACACAGCTATTCGGTGGATATCTACGCCATATGTTGCTCCACTATACTCTGCTCCTCTAGGTGGCGGACAGTAATAGTGGTGTTGGCTCGTTGGATTTAGTTAGGCTACGTTTGGTTAGGCTATGTTAGTCTGGGTTAGGTATGGCTAGCTTCGACATACGTGGTGTACACTCTCTTACGGTGGATTTCTAGGGCGTACTGCCCTACACTGCTATTCGGTGGACTCCTGCGCTCTTTATTGCTCTACTAAACTCTCCTCGACCCTGGGTAGGCCACCTATAGCGCTCGTGGCACGATAGGTTGTGATAGGTTACGTTTGGTTTTGTTAGATTAGGTTACGTTTGGTTAGGATATCTTTGACTTTTGTGCTGCACACTGCTATAGGTTGAATTTCTTCGTTTCCCTGTGCCGAGTAAGTACTGTTTACCTCTGGGGATACCGGTAATGGTGGTCTCGGTGCAGTGGTTTGCGATAGGGTACGTTTGGATCGGCTATGTTGCGCTTGGTCAGATTAGGATACCTCCGAATTTTCTGAAATACACTACGATTCTATGCATTC
>NW_016922299.1:0-23772 GCF_001483705.2 Eufriesea mexicana | reverse complement strand
CGATTCTATGCATTCCTGCGGTATACTCTCCCCTATTATGCCTGCTTAGTACTCGTGCGGCCAGCGATAGTTGTAGTGGCACACCACTTTGTGCTATATTACGTTCGGTTTTGTTACGTTTGGACATGCCAGGGGAGAATTGCCTTGACTTTTGTGCGATACACTGCCATTCGGTGGATAGATTATTGGATCCACTGTGCTCTCCTATACTATTCCCGAACCTGGGCGGCCAGCAATAGTGGTCGCGACAACTTACTTTGGGTTGTGTTAGGTTTCGGCATGTTACGATTTGTTATGTTAGAAAAGCTTGGCTACAACTTTTGCGCTGTACACCGCTGTTCGTTGGATTTCCGCGTTCTACTATGCTCTACTGTACCCTGCGCGACTCTGGAAAGGCTAGCAATAGTGGTGGCGGCACGTCAGGTTCAGTCATTCTTCGTTTGGTTAGGTTGGGTTATGTCAGGTTAGGTTAGGATATCTACGATTTTTGTACAATACCATGCAATTGTGTGGCCTTCTGCGCTCTACTGTACACCAGCATATTCTGGGTGCCTCTGGAGAGCCCAGCAATTGTGGCCCCGTCTGACAAGGTTAAGGTAGCTTGCGTTTGGTTGTATTGCGTTTGGTCAGGATAGGATAAGATAGCTTTGACTTTTGTGCTATGCATTGCTATTCGTTGGGATCCTACAATTTACGTTGCTCCACAATACTCTGCTCGTCTATGGGTGGCCGGAAATAGTGGTCTCGGCCTGTTAGGTTGTGTTGGGCTACATTCGGTTACGTTATGTTAGTTTGCGTTTGGTTTGGATAGATTTGACTATGGCGGTATACACTGTTATTCGGTGGTTTTATTCGCTCTACTGTGCTCTAGTATATCCTGCCTGGCTCTAGGGAAGCCAGTAATGGTGGTATCAGCACGATAGTTTGGGATATATTACGTTTGGTTAAGTTACGCGGGCTTTGGTTAGATTTGGATAGTTTCGACTATTCCGCTATACACTGCGATTTCATTGAATACTGCACTCTGCTCTCCTCTACTATTGCCTGCTCGGCTTTGTGGAGGCCAGGAATACAGGACGTGGCACGTTAGGCTCAGTTAGATTACGTTCGGTTAGATTAGCTTCGGTTGGGTCCGGCTAGGATAGCGTTGACGTATGTGCTCAGGACTGATATCCAATGGACCTGTGTGCTCTGCTATGCCCTTTCATATTCTGATTGTCTCTAGGGAAGCCAGCAATAGTAGACGCGGCACGTTAGGTTTAGTTATTCTACGTTCGGTTATGTCAGGTTAGGTCTGGCTATGTTCGGATATCTTTTACTTTTAAGCTATAAGTTGCTGTTTGGCGGCTTTCTGCGCTCTGCTGTTCTCAAACATGTTCTGCTAAGCTCTGAGGAGGCCAGCAATTGTGGTCTCGGCTCCCTAGGCTAAGAAATTCTACTTTCGGTTAGGTTAGGTTTGGTCAGGTTTGGTTAAGATGTCCTTGACTTTTGCCACACACTGCTATTCTGTTTCTTTCTGCGCTCTACTGTGCACCAGCAGCTTCTGCTTGTCTCTGGGGAGACCAGCAATTGTGCTCTCGCCGGGTAAACTTAAGTCAGTTTGCGTTTGGTTATATTGCGTTTGGATGGGATAGGATAGCATAGCTTTGACTTTAGGGCTATACGTTGGTATGCGGTGGATTACTGTCCTCTAGGCTGCTGTACTCTTTTCTGCTCGGCTCTGAGGAGGAGAGCAATAGTATTCTCGGCGCGATATGTTTAGTTAGGATAAGTTCGGTTAGGTTACGTCAGGGCTGGTAAGGATATAATTACCTTGACTTTTGTGTAACACACTGCAATGCGGTGGATTACTGCGCTCTATTGATCTCTTGTATATTCTGATTGTCTCTGGGGAAGCCAGCAATAGTGGTCTCGGCGCGTCAGGTTGCGTTAAGCAACGCTCGGTTATGTTACGTTTGCCTATGTTAGGATAGGGTAACTCCGTGCATTACACTGCTGTTCGGGCAATTTCAGCGTTCTACTTTCCCTGCTATACTCTGCTTATCTCCCGTGGGCCAGCAATTGTGGTCGCGGCCAATTAGGATTAGTTATAATACGTTCGGTAAGGTTAGGCTACGTTGCGTTATGTCAGGGTTGCTTCGGCTTTTGTGCTCCGGACTGATATTCTACGGACTTCCGCGCTCTGCTGTGCGCTACCGCTGTCGCCAGGCGTAGTGGTCGCGGCGAGGTAGGTCGAATCATGTTACGTTTGATTAGGATAGGTATGGTTATATACCATAGGTATGGTTCGCTGTCGTAGCTTTAACTTTTGTGCTCTACGCTTCTCTTTGGTGTGTTTCTGCGCTTTACATTGCTCTGCCAACGTTGGATTTGGCTACATTAGGTTAGGTAATTTAGTTTGTGTTAGATTTGAATATCTTTGGCTATTCTGCTGCACAATGCAATCCTACGGATTTCTACGCTCTACTCTCCTCTAATATGCTCTGCTTGGCACAAGGTACAGCTGAAATAGTGGCCTCGGCACGTTAGGTTATGTTAGGTTGCGTTTGGTGATATTACGTTTGAAGAGGTTAGGATATGGTAGCATTGACTTGTGTGCGATACACAGCTATTTGGTAGACTTTTACGCCCGACGTTGCTCTACTATACTCTGCTCGTCTATCTGGAGGCCAGTAGTAGTGGTGTTGGCTCGTTGGAATGAGTTAGGCTACATTTGGTTAGGCTAAGTTAGTCTCGCTTATGTGTGGATAGCTTCGACTTACGTCGTGTACACTGTCGTTCGGCGGAGTCCTGCGCTCTACATACACATAATATGCTCTGCTCGAACCTCGGGGTGCCAGCAATAGCTGTTTCGGCACGCTAGGATGAGTTAGGTTTCGTTTGGCTTGGCTAAGTTAGGCTATGTTTGGTTAGGGTATTTTTAATTTTCGTGCTATACACTGCTATTCGGTCGATGTCTACGCTCTGCATTGCAATGCGGGCATCTGCTTGTCTTTGGGGAGGCTGGCAACAGCTGTCGCGTCAGGTTAGGTTGTGTTATATTACGTAAGGTAATCTTACGGTTCGTTATGTCAGGAGAGAGTAGTTTTAACATTTATGCCATGCACTGCTATTCGGTGTGTTCCTGAGCTGTACTGAGCTCTAATACATTCTGCTTGGCTCTGGGGATGTCAGCCACGAAGTTCCAGGCACGTTAGATTGCGTTACGTTACGTTCATTTATATTACGTTCGGATAGGTCAGGAAAGGATAGAGTTGACTCTTGTGCTGTAGACTGCTATGCGCTCTCCATTGTACTACTATACTCCGCTCGACTCTGGGGGTGATAATAATAGTGGTCCCGGCACGTTAGGTTGAGTTAGGCTACGTTTGGTTACGTTAAGTTTGTGTTGGTTATGTTTGGATAGTTATGGCTTTCGTGGTATACACTGCTATGCGGAGGATTTCTGCGCTCCACAGTGCTCTAATATGCTCTGCTTAGCGCAGGGTAGGCCAGCAATGGTGGTCTCGGCATATCAGTTTTAGCTATGCTACGTTTGGTTAGGATACGTTAGCTTGTGTTAGGTGTGGATAGCTCTGTCTTTCGTGTTATACACTGCAATACGGTGGATTTCTGCACTCTGCTGTGCTCTACCATGCTCTGATAGAATCTGGGGAGGACTGCAATAGTGGTCGCGGCATGCTACTTTGAGTTATGTTACGTTTGGTTATGATACGATCTGCTAGGTTAGGGAAAGGTGGCTTCAACTTTTGTGCTATACACTGTTATTCCGTTGATTTCTGCTCCCTACTATGCAGTAATATGTACTGCTTGGCTCTGGGGAGGTGAGAAATCATGTTGTAGGTTCGTTAGATTGAGTTTGGTTACGTTTGGGTATGTTACGCTTGCGTATGTTAAGTTTCTCTAGGTTAGGACAGGATATCTTTGACCTTGCGCTATACACAGCTGTGTATACGGTGGATTTCTGCCCCCTACTGTGCTCTAATATGTTCTGGTTGACTCTGGGAAGGGGAGAAATAGTGGTCACTGCACGCTAGGTTGAGTTATGTTACGCCTAGCTTTGCTTGGTTAGGATAGGTCTGGTTAGGACAGCCTTGAGTACTGTGCTATAGACTGCTATTCAGCTGATATCGGCCCACTGCATTGCTGTACTAGCATCTGCTTGCCTCTGAGGAGGCCAGCAATATGTGTCGTGGCATGTTTGGTTCAGGTATTTTAAATTTCGTTGTGTATGATTAGGTTAAGTTTGGTTGGGATGGCATTAACTTTTGAGCTGTACACTGCTATGCGGTCGTTATCAGCACTCTGCGCTGATCTACTAGCATCGGCATGTCCATGGGGAGGCTAGTAATAGTGATCGTGGCGCGTTTTGTTGAGTTAGGATGCGCTTGGTTAGGTAAGGTTTCGTTAGGTATGTTTTGGTAAGGTTAGGATATGGTAGAGTCGACTTTTGTGCCATAGGCTGCTATTCGGCGGATCTCTACTATCCGCATTGCTCTACTGTACACTGCTCGACTCTGCAGAGGCTGGTAAAAGTGGTCCCGGAACGTTAGGTGGTGTTAGGCTACTTTTGGTTTGGTAACGTTTGCTTGGTTTATGTTTGGATAAATTTCGCTTTCGTGGTGTACACTATTACCCGGAGGATTTCCGCGTGCTACTGCGATCTACAATACGCTGCTCGACTCTGGGAAGGCCAGCTATAGTGGTGGCGGCACGTTCGGTTCAGTCATTCTACGTTTGACTAGTTGGGCTATGCTAGATTGGATAAGGATGTCTCTGGCTTATGTGCTATACCCTTCAATTGTGTGGCCTTCCGCGCTCCGACTGTGTTCTGGTATATACTGCATGTCTCTGGGTAGGCCAGCAATAGTGGCCTCGGCACGTCATCTTAGGCTATGTATCGATTGGTTGTATTAAGCTTGTATAGGTTACGATAGGATCCAGCTGACTTTGTGCAATACACTGACATTCGTATGATCCCTACGCTCTACATTGCACTGATATACTCTGCTCCGCTCTCGGCAGGAAAGTAATAGAGGTCTCCGCACCTTAGTTTGTGTTGGGTTACGTTGGGTTATGTTATGCTTGTTTGGGTTAGGTTTGAATAGATTTGACTTTCGTGGTATACACTGCTTTTCGGTGCAATTCCGCGCTCCACTGCGCTCTACTACATTGTGCTTGGTCCTTTGGAGCCCAGCTATATTCGCCGAGGCCAGCTATGATGAGTTAGTCTCCGTTAGGTTGGGTTACATTTGTTTGGGGTAGGTTTGGTTGGCCTAGACTTTTCTGCTATACACGACGATTCTATGGATTTCTGCGCTCTACTCACCTCTAATATGTTCTGCTTGGCTCTGCGGATAGCAGCAATAGATGCCTCGACATGTTAGGAGGAGTTAGCTTACGTTGGGCTGCGTTACGCTTGGCAAGGTAAGGGAAAGATAAATTTGACTTTAGCGATATACACAGTTATACCGTGGATTTCTGCGCTCCACAGTGCTCTACTATACTCTGCTTGACACTCTAGAGGCCAGAAATAGGGGTCGCGGCACGTGAGGTTAGGTTAGATAACGCTTCGTTGGCTTAGGTTTGTTAGGTTTGGTTACGATAGATTTGACTTTTGTGATATGCGCTGATGTTCGGAAGGTTTCAGCGTTCTACATTGCCCTGCTATCCTCGGTTTTGCTTTCGTGAGGCCAGCAATAGTGGCCGTGGCAAGTAAGCTTGTGTTACGTTACGTCCGCTTACGTTACGTTTGTTTAGGTTTGGATAGGATAGCCTTGTCTTATGTGCTATACACTGCTATTCGGTGTATTTCTGCGCTCTACTGTGCTATAATATGTTCTGCTTTGATCTGGGGTGATCAGCAATTGTGGTCCAAGCACGTTAGGTTAAATTATGTCACGTTTGTTCATGCTACGTTTGGATAGGTTAGGATAGGACAGAGTTGACTTGTGCGTTATACACTGCTACTCGGTGGGTCTGTGCGCTCTACATAGTTCCACTGCACCGTGATCGATGGAGGGGAGGTTAGTAATGGTGGTCTCGGCACGTTAGGTTTTGTTAGGCAACGTTTGGTTGGGTTATGCTTGTTTGTGTTAGGTGTGGATAGCTTAGACTTTCGTAGTATACACCGTTAAATGGTGGATTTCTGCGCTCTACTCTGCTCTACTATACGCTGCTCGAATCTGGGGAGCCCATCAACAGTGGTCGCGGCACGATGATTTGAGTTATGTTACGCTTGGTTATGTTACGATTTGTTAGGCTAGGAAACGACGGCTTTAACATATGCACTGTACTCTGCTATTCTGTGTATTTCTGCGCTCTGCTGTGTTCTAATATGTTCTGCTTTGCTCCGGAGAACTAAGTAATATTGGTTTCGACTCGTTAGGTTGTGTCATGCTACGTTCGTTTTGGTTACGTTAGTTTCGGCTGGGCTAGGGTAGCTTTGGCTTTCGTGGTGTAAACTGCTATTCGGTGGATTTTTGCGTTCCACTGTGCTCTAGTATTTCCTGTTTGTCTCTGGGGAGGCCACCAATAGTGGTTCGGTGGATTTTTGCGTTCCACTGTGCTCTAGTATTTCCTGTTTGTCTCTGGGGAGGCCACCAATTGTGGCCTGTATGCGTTGCGTTGGTATGTTACGCATGGTTTTCTTATGTTTGGTTATGTTTGGGTAGGATATCTTTGAGCTTTGTGCTATACACTAGTATTCCCTGGACTTCTGCGCTCTACTGTGATCTGATATTCCCTACTTTGCTATGGTAATTCGTGAAATAGTGGCCGCGGCCCGTTAGGCTGTGTTATGTTACGTTTGGTTAGGTTAGGTTTGTTTGTGTTTGGTTGGGATACCTTTGACTTTCGTGCAGTACGCTGCCGTTATATGGAACACTGCACACTACACTCCTCTAATCTGCCCCGCTTGGCGATGGGGATACCAGCAATAGTGGGCTAGGCACGCTAGGTTGGGATTGGTTCGGCTCGGATATGTTAGTTTACGACGCGTTAGGTTAGGATATATTTTACTTTTCTGCTTTACAGTTCAATGCGGCGGATTTCTGAGCTCTACTGCGCTGTAATATGTTCTGCTTTGCTCTGGTGGAGGCAGCAATAGTGGTCTAGGCACGTTAGGTTTATTTTGGTTATGCTTGGCTGTATTATGTTTGGCTATGTTAGGCTAGGATAACTAGGACTTTTGTGCTGTACACTGCTGTTCTGCGGATTTCTGCGCTCTACTCCCCTCTACTGTCTTCTGCATGGCTCTGAAGAGGCCAGCAACAGTATTCTAGTCACGATAGTCTTAGTTACGTTGCGTTTGGTTATGTTAAGGTAGGATATCTTTGATTTTTGTGTTATACGCTGCTATTCGGTGGATTTCTCCGTACTTCGTTGCTCTCCTATACTCTACTCGACTGTGGGGTGGCCAGTAATAGATTCTCGGTTCGTTAGGTTGGGTTAGGCTATGTTTGGTTGTGTTACATAGGTTTGGGTTATGCTCGGATTTCTTCGACCATCGTGGTATAAACTGTTGTTCTGTGGCCTTCTGAGCTCTACTGTGCTCTGGTATTTTCTGCTTGGCTCTGGGGAGGCCAGCAATAGTAGCCTCGGCACGTTAGTCTGAGATAGATAACGTTTGGTTATGTTACGCTTGGTAAGGTTAGGATAGGAACGCTGTGACTTGAACGCTATACACCGCAGTTCGGCCGATTTCTGCCCTCTACTGTGATCTAATATTTCCTGCTTTGCTCTGGGAATTCAAGAAACTGTGGTCGCGGCGCGATTAGGTCGTGTTAGGTTACGTTTGGTCAAGTTACGTTTGTTTGCATCCGGCTACGATATTTTTGAATCTCGAGCTGTACACTGCAATTCTGTGGATCTCTGCGCTCTACTCCACCACATATGCCCTGCTTGGCGATGGCGAGTCCAGCAATACATGGATAGGCACGTTCGGTTTGGATTGCTTACGCCTGGTTACGTTTGGTTAGGTCAGGTGTGGTTACGATATCTCCTACTTTTCTGCTTTGCACTTCAATGCGGAGGATTACTGCGCCCTGCTGTGTCTGCACTTCAATGCGGAGGATTCCTGCGCCCTGCTGTGTTCTAGTATATTCTGCTTGGCTCTGGGGGGTTCAGCATTATTGTTGTAGGCACGTTATGTTGAGTTACGTTAGGTATCGTTATATTCTAGTATATTCTGCTTGGCTCTGGGGAGTTCAGCATTATTGTTGTAGGCACGTTATGTTGAGTTACGTTAGGTATGGTTATGTTACGTTTGGCTAAGTTAGGACAGGATAAGTACGTCTTTTGCGCCATATACTGCTTTTCGGTGGACTTCTGCGATCTTCATTCCTTTACTACACTTTGCTTGACTCCGGGGAGGCCAGGAATAGGGGTCGTGGCACTATAGGTTTTGTTACGCTACGTTTCGATAGGGTAGCTTTGGTTACGTTTGGTGTGTATGGCATCGACTTTTGTGCTGTACACAGCTATTCGGTGTTTTTCTGCGATCTGCTGCGCTCTAGCATGTCCTGCTTGGCTCTGGGGAGGGCAGCAATTGCGATCCCGGCACGTTAGGTTCAGTCTGGCTAAGTTTGGCTATGTCCTGTTGGTTTGGGTTAGGCTTGGGTAGCTTTGACTTTTCTGATATACACAGCGAATAAATGGATTTCTGCGTTCTACATTCCACTAATGTGTTCCGCTTGACTCTGGGTATGTCAGCAATACTGGTCGCGGCACGTTAGGTTGAGAAAGAATGCGTTTGGTTATGTTACGGTTAGCTACGTTAGAAGAGGATGGATTTGACTTTAGTGTTATACTCTGCCTTTCTTTGGATTTCTGCACTCCACTGAGATCTAATAATCCATGCTTTACTCCGGGAATTCCAGAAATAGTGGCCGCGGCGTGATAGGTTGTGTTACAATACGTTGGGATGTGTTAGGTTACGATGCGTTAGGTTAGTTTAGCTTCGACTTTCGTGTTGTAAAGAGTTAGTAGGTGGAAATCTGCTCTCTACTGTGCTCCACAATACTCTGCTCGTATTTGTGGAGCACAGCGATGGTGGCCGCTGCACGTAATATTGAGTTATGTTGCGTTTGGTTACAGTAAGGTTTGTTATGTTAGGAAACAGTTGCTTGAACTTTTGTGCTATACACTGCTGTATGGAATATTCCTGAGCTCTACTGTGCTCCAATACGTTCTGCTTTGCCCTGGGAGCTCAGTAATTGTGATCTAGGCACGTCAGTTTGCGTTACGATATGTTTGGTCATGCTTTGTTTGCTTATGCTAGGCTAGGGTAGCTTCGACTTTTGTGCGATAAATTGCCATTCGTTGGATTTGTGCGCACATCGTTGCTCTACTATACCCTACTCGGCGCTGGGGAAGCCAGCGATTGCGGTCGCGGCACGATATGTTGGGTTATGTCACGATTGGTTAGGTTACGATCAGGTAGGTTAGGAGGAAGAAGCTTTGACTATTGTGCTATACGCTGTTATTCGACAGACTTCAGCGCTCTACAGTGCCCTAGTGTGATCTTCTTGGCAGCGGGAAGCCCAGATATAGCGGTCTCGGCTCGTCATGCTCAGCTACGTTACGTTCGGTTAGGTCAGGTTAGCCTGTGTTTGGTCGGGATGGCTTCGACTTTTGTGCTATACACTGCTATTCCGTGAAATTCTGCGCCCTACGGTGCTCTAATCTGTTCTGCTTTGCTTCGGGGAGGCCAGCGATAGATGTCTCGTCTAGTTAGGTTTAGTCATTCTATGCTTGTGTAGGATAGGTTATGTCTGGCTAAGTCAGAATGTCTTGGACTTTAGTTCAATACTTTGCTATTTGGTTGCTTTCTGCGCTCTACTGTGCTTTACTATACCCTGCTCGTCTCTGGGATGGCTAGCAATAGTGGTTGAGGCGCGATAGGCTTTGCTATGCTGGGTTTGTTATTGTTACGATTGGATAGGCTAGGATAGGATAGCTTTGACTATTATGCTACAAACCGCCTTCGGTGGACCTTTGCGCTCTACTGTGCTCCAGTATATTACGCTTGGCTCTGGGGAGGCCAGCAATACTGCTCTCGGCACGTTAGGCTGAGATATGTTGCGTTCTGCTATGTTACGTTCGGTTAGGTTAGGATATGGTAGCTCATACTTTTGTTCCATACACTCCTATCCGTTAGATTTCTGCGCTCTACTCTGCTCTAATGTGTTCTGCTTTGCTCTGAGTAGATCAGCAATGGCGGCATAGGTACGTTGGGTTTTGTTAGGCTACGATGGGTTAGGTCAGGCTAGGTTACGTTTTGTTAGGATGGCTTTCACACTTGCGCTACACACCGCTATTCCGTCGGTATCTACGCTCTGCGTTGATCTACTACCATCCGCTTGCCTCTGTGGAGGCTCGCAAATGTGGTCGTGGCACGTTTAGTGTCGGTATGCTACGATAGGTTAGTTATGGTTTCGTTAGGTTTGGATAGGTTAGCTTTGACTTTTGTGCTATAAACTACTATTCGGTGGATTTCCGTGCTCTACTGTGCTCGAATATTCTCTGCTTGGAGATGCGGAGTCCATCATTTGCGGCCTCGGCGTGTTAGATTGAGTTAGGCTGCATTTGGTTGTGCCACGTTTGGATCGGTCAGGACAGAATAGCTTTGTCCTTTGCTCGGAACAAAGCTATTCGGTGAATTTCTACGCTTTACTATGATCTAATACTCCCTGCTTAGCCCTGGGACTTCCAGAATTGGTGACAGCGGAGAGTCAGGATGTGTTATGTTTCGTTTGGTAAGGTTATGATTGCTTGTGTTAGGTTCGGATATATGTGACTCCCGTGCTAAAACTGCCATTCTGTGGACCTCTGCGTTATACTCTCCAGAAATGTGCCCTGCTTGGTGAAGAAAGTCCATCAGTATTTGGATAGGCACGATAGATTGAAACTGGTTAAGTTTGGTTATGTTCTGCTTGGTCAGGTTTTGTTAGGATATCTTCTACTTATCCGCGGTTTATGCGCTCTATTGCGCTCTAATATATTTCGCTTGGCTCTGGGGAGCGCAGTAACAGTGGTCTGGGCTCGTCGTGCTATGTTATGCTACGTTTGTTGATGTTATGCTCTGTAAGGTTAGGAGATTGTACCTTTCACTCGTACGGCATACACTGCTATCCGGCGCACTTTTGCACTCTACTGTGCCCTAATATGTTCTGCTCTACTCTGGGTAGGTCAGTAACAGTGGCACAGGTACGTTAGGTTGTGCTGGGTTACGTTTGGCTAGATCAGGTTATGTTACGTTTGGTTAGGGTGTCTTTGACTTTTGTATTATACACTGCTGTCCGGCGGATTTCTGCAATCTATTCTGCTCTATTATGTCCAGCTTGGCTCTGTGGAGAGAATCAATAGCGGCCTAGGAACGCTAGGTTTGTCAGGCCACGTTTGGTTATGTTATGGTCCTTTGGGTTAGATTTGGGTAGCTTAGACTATTCTGATATACACGGCAAATACATGGTTTTCTGTATTCTACTCTCCATATCGTGTTCTGCTTGACTCCGTGGAGGCCAGCAAAGTTTTCGCGGTACGTTAGGTTCCGTTGGGATACGCTTGGTTGGATCTGCTACGGTTGGCTAGGTTAGGAGAGGACGACTTCGACTTTGGTGCTATAGTCTGCTATTAGGTGGATTTATGCTCCCTACTGTGCTCTAATATTTTCAGATTGATTCTGAGAGGGCCAGCAATAATTGTCTCGGAACGTTATGTTGAGTCAGGTTACGTTTCGTTATGTCGGGTTTGGCTATGTTTGGTTAGGGTAGCTCTAACTTTTCTGCTGTACACAGCTCTCCGGTGGCCTTCGGCGCTATTCTGTGCTCTAGTTTGTCGTGCTTGGTGGGGGGGGGCGGCACCATTAGCAACATCGGCATGCTAGGTTGTGTTAATCTACGTTTGGTTATTATCGGTAGGCTTTGGATAGGTTTGTGTAGCTTTGGCTTCTCTGATATACACTGCGATTATATAGCTTTCTCCGCTTCACTCTCTACTAACATGTTCTGCTTGGCACTGGGGAAGCCGGCAATAGTGGTCGCGGCACGTTAAGTTGAGCCGGGCTACGTTTGGTTACGTTACGCTTGGATACGTTAGGAGAGGATGCCTTTGACATTAGTGCTATGGTATGGTATTAGGTGGATTTCTGCTCCCTAGAGTGCTTTAATATTTCAGCTTGACTTTGGGAAGGCCTGCAATAGTGCTCTCGGCACGTTATGTTGATTCACGTTACGTCCGTTTATGTTGGTTTAGGCAATGTTATGTCAGGGTAGCTTTAACTTTTGTGCTCTACACTGCAGTTCGTTGGGTTTCTGTGCTTCACGGCGCTCTAGTATGTCCTGCTTGGCTCTGGAGCGGCCAGAACTAGTGGTCGCGGCACATCAGGGTAAGCTATGATACGTTCGGCTATACTAGGTTCCTCTAGGTTAGGAGGGGATAGCTATGCCTTTAGTGCTATAGTCTGCTATTAGGTGCACTCCTGCGCCCTACAGTACCCTAGTGTTTTCAGCTTCGCCATGGCAAGGACAGCGATTGTGGTTTCGGCACGTTATAGTGGGTCATGTTACGTTCAGTTAGGTTGGGTCGGGCTAAGTTAGGTCAATATAGCTTTAAATTTTGTGCTGTGTACTGCTATTCGGAGGATTTCTGCGCTCTACCGAGCTCTAGTATGCCCTGCATGGCCCGCGAGAGGTAAGATATAATGGTGTAGGCACGTTAGGTTGAGCTTGTCTATGTCGGGTTTGGCTTTGTTAGCTCTGGTTATGTTTGGATATTATTGACTTTTGTGTTATGCACTGCAATGCTGTGTATTACTGCGACCTACTCCGCTCTAGTATACTCTGCATAGCCCTTGAGTGGCGCGCAATAGTGTTCTCGGCACGTTAGGTAGAGGTAGGCTGCGCTCGGTTATATTACGTTTGGTTACGTTAGGATAGGGTAACTTCGACTACTTCACTATGCACTGCGATTCCATGGATTTCTGCGCTCCATCGCCCTCTGATATGTTCTGCTTGGCCCTGTTTGGGGGGGGGGGCTGTCCATGTGTTCTGGGCACGTTAGGATGAGCTAGGCTACATTTGGTTACGCTACGTATGGTCATGTTAGGATATGATAGCTTTGAATTTTGTGCTGTACATTGCTATTCGCATCATTTCTTTGCTCCTCGTTGCTCTACTATTCTGTACCCGACTCTGGGCTGGCCAGAAATGGCGGCCGTGCCACGTTAAGTTGAGTTAGGCTACGTTTGGCTACGTTATGCTAGCTTGGGTTAGGATTGGATAGATTTGGCTTCCGTGGTATACACTGATATCCTATGGAATTCTGTGCTCTACTGTGTTCTATCATATTCTGCTTGCCTGTGGGGATGCTCGCAATAGTAGTCGCTGCACATTAGGTTTAGTTATTCTACATTTGGTTAAGTTAGGATACGCCCGGTTGTTTCAGGGTTTCTTTGATATTTGCGCTATACACCGCTGTTTGGCCGCTTTCTGCGCTCGTCTGTGCTCTAGTATATTCTACTTGTCTCTGGTGAGGCAAACAGCACTGGTCCTGGCACGTTATGTTATGCTAGAATACGTGCGCTTGTATTACGTTTGGCTATATTGCGAAAGGATAGATTTGACTTTTGTGTTATAGACAGCTGTTCGGTGGATTTCTTCGCATTCTCTGCTCGGTTCTGGGGAGGCCAGCAATAGTGGTCCCGGTACGTTCGGTTGAGTTACGGTACGATTGGTCAGGTTACGTTTGCTTTGGTTATAACTGGATAGATTCGGTTTTTGTGCCATACACTGCTTTTCGGTTCTGGGGAGGCCAGCAATAGTGGTCCCGGCACGTTCGGTTGAGTTACGGTACGATTGGTCAGGTTACGTTTGCTTTGGTTATAACTGGATGGATTCGGTTTTTGTGCCATACACTGCTATTCCGTGGAATACAGCGTTCTACATTGCTCTATTATACTCCGCTCTACTATACTCCGCCCTACTATACTCCGCTCGACACTCGGGAGGCCAGCAATAGTTGTCGCGGCACGTTAGGTTGAGTTCTTCCATGTCAGGTTCGGTTATGTTTGCTTGGATTAGGTTAGGATATCTTTGACTTTTGTGCTATACACTGCAATGCGGTGGATTTCTACGCTCTACTGAGCTCTACTATATTCCGCTTGGATTTGTGGAGACCAACAGTAGCAGACGCGCGACGTTAGGTTGAGCTCTTCCATGTCAGGGTAGGTTATGCTTGCTTGGATTAGGTTATGATATCTTTGACTTTTGCGCTGTACACTGCAATGCGGTGTATTACTGCGCTCTACTTGGCTCTAGTATATTCTGCTTGAATCTGGAGGGGCTACCAATATTCGTCTCGTCACGATAGTTGGATCTACGCTACGTTGGGCCTTGTTACGTTTGGCTATATTAGGATATGTTATCTTCGACTATCGTGCTATGCACTGCGATTCTATGGATTTCAGCGCTCTACTCTCCTCTGGTATGTTCTGGTTCGCTATGAGGAGGGCATCAATAGTGGTCTAGGCACGTTAGTGTGAGTTATGTTCCGTTTGGTTAGGTAAGGATAGTGTAACTTTGACTTTTTTGCTATACACTGCTATTCTGTGGATTTCTCCGCCCTTCATTGCTCTACTATACTCCCCTCGACTCTGGGGAGACCAGCAATAGCGGTCCTGGCACGGTAGGTTGTGTTATGCTACGTTTGGTTAAGTTAGGTAAGGCTACTTATGGTTAGGGTGGCCATGACTTTTGTGCCATACACTGCTGTTATGTGGATATCTGCGTACCTACGGTGCTCTAATATTTTCTGCTTGTCTCTGGAGAGGCCTCCGATGGTGGTCTCAACTGTTCACGTTTAATTATTCTCCGTTAGGTTAGGTTAGGTCTGCTCAGCTTAGGACATCGTCGACTTTTGTGCTCTACACAGTTATTTGGTGGCTTTCTGCGCTCTACTCTGCCCTAATATGCTCCACTTGATGCAGGCGAGGCCAGCATTAGTTGTTTCCGCACGTCAGGTTTTGTTAGGCTACGTGTGGTTAAGTTTAGTTATATCTGCTTAGGTTAGGCTATCTTCGACTTTTGTGCTTAACACGTCAGTGCGGCGGATTTCTGCGCTGAACTGCGATCCAGTATCGCCTCCTTTTCCCTGGGGATGGCAGCAATAGCGGTATTGGCACGTTATTTTGAGCTATGCTACGTTCGGATATGTTGCGTTTGGTTAGGCTAGGAAGTAGAATCTTTAACATTTGTGCTATACACTGCTATTCAGTGAACATTATTTATTTTGTATTTTATTTTGTATTCTACCTAACGTGCCGAGAACGCTATTGCTCACCTCTCCAGAGCCATGCAGAGTATACTAGAGCAGAGTAGGTCGTAGTAATATGCAGCATTGCAGTGTGCAGAAAAGAAGTCAATGATATCCAAATGTAACCCGAGCTAACAAAGCCAAACCCGACATAGAAGAGCTCAAAGTAACGTGCCGAGACCACTGTTGCTGGCCTTCCATGGGTCGAGCAGAGTATAGTAGAGCAACCTAGAGCGCGGAAATCCACCGAATAGCAGTGTATAGAACAAATGTCATAGCCAGCTAACCAAACTTAGCCTACTCTAACCAAACCTTACGCAACGTATCCCTTCCCAACGTACCACGACCACTATTGCGGGCCTCACCACAGCCAAGCATAGTATATGAGAGAAGAGTAGCACGCTGAAATAGACCGAATAGCAGTGTACAGCGCAGAAGTCAAAGCTATCCCCACCAAACGCAGCCAAGCACAGTCTAAGTAAGCGTATCATGACAAAGCCTAATCTGTGGCGACCTTCATTCCTGGCCTCCGCAGAGGCAGGCAGAACATATTAGATGAAAGTTGAGCGCAGAAGTCAATAGAATGGCAGTGAATAGTATGAAGTTCAAAGATATCCAAATATAACCCGTGCTAACATAACCTACCGAATGTAACATAACTCAACCTAACGTGCCGCGGCCACTATTTATGGACACCCCAGAGCAATGCACGGCATATTAGTGCACAGCAGAGAGCAGAAAACTACGGAAGGGCGGTGCATAGCAAGAAAGTAACTGTCACACTAACCAGACATAACACAACATAACCCATTCAAACATAACCTAACAAAACCTATAGTGCCGCGACGTCCATTCGTGGGCTCCTGGGCGTCGTGCAGAGTATAGTACAGCAATGTACAGCGCAGAAATCCACCGGATAGCAGTGTATAGCAAAAAAGTCAAAGTTACCTTATCCTTACCTAACCAAATGGTATATTATTCAGACTAACGTGCCTAGACCACTATTGCTGCCCTCCTCATAGTGAAGCAGAACATATTAGACGAGAGTAGAGCGCTGAAATGCATAGAATCGCATTGCGTAGCACGATAGTCATAGTTAACGTATCCAAATATAGCCAAACGTAACACAGCCCAACGTAGCATAGATCCAACTTACGTGCCGAGACGAATATTGGTAGACCCTCCAGATTGAAACAGAATATGCCAGAGTAAAGTGGAGCGCAGTAATACACCGTATTGCAGTGTATAGCACAAAAGTCAATGATATCCTAACCTAATCCATGCAAACATAACCTAACATGACATGGAAGAACTGAACCTAACATGCCGCGACCACTATTGTTGGCCTCAACAAATCCAAGCAGAATATAGTAGAGCGCAGTAGAGCGTATAAATCCATCGCATAGCAGTTTATAGCACAAAAGTCAAAGCCATCCTAACCGATCTTATCCTGACTGAAGCAAATCGAACGTAGCATTGCTGAACCAAACTTGCCACGACCAGAGTTGATGTCCTCACCAAGCCAAGCACAGCATATTGGGGCACGGTAGAGCGCAAAGTTCCACCGAATTGCAGTGTCCAGCGCAAAAGTCAAAGATATCCTATCCTAGCATGACAACACCTTACGCAACCATACGTGGCATAGCAAAACCTAACGTGACGCGACCACCATTCCTGACGTCCCCGGAGACCAGCAGAGTGTTACAGCTCACAGTAGAGGGCAAAAGTCCAGAGAGTAGCCGTGTGCAAAACAAAAGTCGAAGCCACACTAGCCAGAGACAGAGGCCGCGGCATGTTAGGCTGAGCTAGATTACGTTTGGTTAGCTTTCGTTTGCCTTGATTAGGTTTTGACAGCTTTGACTCTTCCGCCATACACTGCGATTTCACGGATTTCTGCGCCCTACTCTCGTCTCATGTGATTTGCATGGTCCTGAGGAGACCAGCAATGGCGGTCGCGGCACGATAGGCTGAGATACATTACGCTTGGTTGAGTTACCTTATGTCGGATTAGTTTGGTATAGCGTTGACTTTGAAGCTAGACAATGGTATTCCATGGACTTCTGCGCTCTAGATTGCGCTACCGCGCTCTGCTTGTCTCTGGGGATGCCAGGTATGGTGGTCACGGCTCGTTAGGTTGAGCCATATCACGCTTGGTTGGGCTTGGTTTGGTTAAGTTTGGTTGGGGTAACTTTTACTTTTGTGCAAGATTTGGTGGATTTCTACGCTGTACTGCGTTCAGATATTCTCCTGTTTGCTCTCGGGAGGCCAGTAGCTGCGGCTGCGAAGCGTTAGGTTGGGATGGGTTACGTTCCGCTAGGCAACGTTTCTTTGGGTTCGTTTCGGAAATCTTTGTCTTTTGTGCTATGCACCGACATACTATGGAGTTCTGCGCTCTTTTCTCCTCTAATATGCACTTCTTTGCGATGGGTTGCCAGCAATAGTGGTCTAGCATCGTTAGGATGAGTTAGGTTACGTTTGGTTATGATGGGTTCGGTAAGCTTGGTGCAGGATACCTTTATCTCTTGCGCTATACTCTGCGATTCGGACGATATCTGCGCCCTGCATTGCTCTACTAGCCTCTGCCCGACCCTGATCGACGCTCGGAATGCCAGCAATAGTGCTCGCCGCACGTTATGGAGAGTTTGTCTACGTTACGTTAGGTTACGTTGGTTTGTGTTGGGTCTGGTTATCTCTGACTTTCTGGATATACACTGAGATATCATGACATTCTTCGCGCTGCTCTCCACTAAAATGTTCAGCTAGGCTCTGGAGGGGCAAGCAATATTGGACCCAGCACGTTAGGTTGAGCTAGGCTACGTTCGTCTATGCTACGTTTGGCTACGATAGGTTAGGGTAGCTTCAATTCTTGTGCTATGCACTGCGATTCCATTGATTTCTGCGCTCTGGCCTTAGGTTGAGCTAGGCTACGTTCGTCTATGCTACGTTTGGCTACGATAGGTTAGGGTAGCTTCAACTCTTGTGCTATGCACTGCGATTCCATTGATTTCTGCGCTCTGGCGTCCTCTAACATGTTCTGCTTTGCTGTGAGGCGGGCAGCGATAGTGGCCTCCGCACGTTGGGAAGAGATACGCTACGTTCGGTTACGTTCCTTTTGACTAGGTTAGGTCTGGATGGCTTTGACTATTATGCTATACACTGATGTACGGTGGACTTCTGCGACCTACTGTACTCTAGTGGGCTCTGCTTGACTCTGGGGAGGCCAGCAACTCTGGCCCCGGCATGTTAGTACGAGTTATGTTACGTTTGGCTCGTCTTTGTTTGGTTATGCCTGGTAATTATAGCTTTGACTATTGCGATGTACACTTCCATTAGGCCGACACCTGCGATCTGCGTTGCTCTGATATCCTCCGCTCTCTATCGGAAGGCCAGTGATAGTGGTCGTGGCACGTTTGGGTGGATTAGGTTTCGCGCGGTTAGGCTACGTTAGGTAACGTTTTGATCTGATTTCTTCGACATTCATGCTATGCGCCGCTATTCGGTGCATTTCTGCACTCTACATTGCTCTTTTATGCTCCGCGCGACTCTCGGCGTGCCAGAAATTTTGGTCGAGGCACGTTAGGTCGAGTTATGTTACGGTTGGTAGGACAAGAATAGGGTTCCTTTGACTTTTTTGCTTTACACTGCTATTCGGTGGATTTCTGTGCTCTCCATGGCTCTACTTTGCTCTGCTCGGCCCTGGCTATACCAGCAATAGTGTTCTCGTCTCGTTAGGCTTAGTTATTCCATGTTTTGTTCGGTTAAGTTAGACCTGGTTAGGTTAGGAAACATTTAACATCATGACTTTCGTACACAGTAATTCGGAAGATTCCTGCCCACCACTGTGCTCTAGCATACTCCGCCTGGCTCTGCGGAGGCCAGAAATAGATGTCTCGTCCGCTTAGGTTTAGTTATTCTGCGTTTGTCTTAGTTATGTTTGGTCTGGTTTGGTCAGGATGGCTTTGGCTTCTGTACTGTACACTGCTATTTTGCGTACTCCTGCGTTCTACTGCGATCTAATATTCTCTGCTTTGCTCTGGGGAGGCCAGGAATTGTGGCCGCGGCGCGTTCTGTTAAGTTCGGTTACCTTTGGCTAGGTTAGTTTTGTTTGGGTTTGATTAGGAAATCTTCGACTTTTGTGCTATACGCTGCCATTTAATACACTTCTGGGCACTACTCTCCTCTAATATGCTATGCCTGGCGATGGGCAGGTAAGCAATAGTGGTCTAGGCACATTAGCTTGTTATAGGTTACGTTTGGTTATGACACGCATGGTTGGATTAGATTAGGGTATCTATAAATTATGTGCTGTAAACTGTAATGCGGTGGGTTAGTTCCGTCTACTTTGTTCTATTATATTCTGCTTGGCTATGGAGAGGCAAGTAATAGTGCCCTCGGCTCGTTAGGTCGATCTATGCTGCGCCCGGCTTTGTTACGTTTGTTTACGTGAGGATATGGTTGCTTCGACTGTTGAGCTATGCACTGCGATGCTATGGATCTCTGGGCCATATTCTCCGCTAATACCTTCTGCTTGGCTCTGGGCAGGGCAGTAACAGTGTTCTCGGCAAGTTGGGCTGAGATATGTTGCGCTTGGTTACGATACCCTTGGTTAGGCTAGGATTCGATAGCTTGGAATTTTGTGTTATACACTGCTCTCCAGTGTATTTCTGCGCTCTACATGCACATAGTGAACTCTGCTCGACTCCCACGAAGCCAACAATGGTAGTCGCGGCTCGTTGGTTTGAGATAGGATACGTTTGTCTTTGTTAGGTTTCGTTGCGTTAGGTTAGGGTATCTTGGACTTCTGTGCGACACACAGCTATCCTATGGACTTCCGCGCTCTTCTGGGCGCTATCGCACTCTGCTTGTTTCTGCGAACGCCAGGAATAGTGCTTTCGGCACGTTAGGTTGAGCTGTGTTACGTTTTGCTAGGTAAGGTTTGGCTACGTTTGGTTAGGATAGCTCAGACTTACGTACTGTACACTGTCATTCTACGTGCCTCTTCGATCTACTCTCCTCTAATATGCCCTGCTTAGCGCTGGGGAGGCCGGCAATAGTGCTCTCTGCACGTTAGGTTGTGTTGTCTTTCGTTTGGCTGGGTTACGCTTGGCTAGGTTAGGATAGGATAACTTTGACTTTTACGCTATCCACTGCTACTCGGTGGGCTTCTGCCCTCCACATTGTCCTACTATATTCTGCTCGACTCTGGAGAGATCAATAAGGGCAGTCGTGGCGCGATAGGATGTGTTTGGTTACGTTTGGTTGGGTTAGGTTAGGTTACGTTTGGTAAGGATGGCTTTGACTTTTGTGCTTTATAATGATATTCGGTGGATTCTTAAACTCTACTCTGGTCTAATATGTTCTGCTTGGCACTGGGGAGGCCAGCAGTTGATGCCTCTGCTCGTTACTTTTGGCATTCTACGTTTGGTTACCTTAGGTTTGGACAGGTTAGATTTGGATATCTTTGACTTTTGTGCTACACACTTCTATTCGGCGGCTTTCGGCGCTCTACCTTGCGCTAGTATATTCTGCTTGGCTATTGGGAGGCCAGCAATATAGGTTTCGGCTCGTTAGGTTAAGTTGCGTTGAGTTCGGTTGTACTACGTTTGGAAAATGTATGACAGGTTATCTTTGACTTTTGTGCTATACGCGTCTATTCGGTGGACTTTTACGCTCTACGCTGCTCTACGCTACTCTGCTCAACTCTGTGGAGATCAGTAATAGTGCTCTCTGCCCGTTAGGTTTAATTAGGTTACGTTTCGTTGCGTTACGTTATGTTGGTTAGGTTTGGATAGATTTGACTTTCGTGGTATACACTGTCATTCGTTGGATTTCTACGCTCTACAGTGCTCTTTTGTGCTCTGCTTGTCTCAGGGGAAACCAGTAATAGTGGCCTCGGCACGATAGGTTGAGATAGGGTACGCTGGGCCAGGTTACGTTAGCACTGGTCAGGCTTGGATAGCTTCGACTTTTCTACCTTACAATGCGATTCGGTGGATATCGGCGCTCTACTCTCCTGTATTATGTACTGCTTCGCTCTGAGGAAGCCAGCAATACTAGTCGCGGCCCGATAGGTTCTGTTACGCAACGACTTGTTAGGTTATGTTTGGTTAGGTTTGGTTAGGATGTCTTCAACGTTTGTGCTATACACTGCTATTCGGTGGAATTCTGTCCCCTACTGTGACCTAGTTTCCCCTGCTTCGCTCTGCGAATACCTGAAATAGTAGCCGCGGCGCGTTAGGATGAGATAGGTTAGGTTTGGTTAGGTTTGGTTCGTTTGGGTAAGGTTGAGATACCTTTGGCTTTAGTGATATCCAATGACATTCCATGGACGTCGGCACTCTGTTCTCCTCCAATATGCCCTGGCTGGCGACGGGGAGGCCAGCAATATTTGTCTCGGCATATTAGGTCGGGGTGGGATACGTTTGGTTAGCTTATGATAGCCTTTGTAAGGCTTGGATGGCTTCGGCTTTTCTGCTGGACACTGCGATTCTAGGGATTTCTGCGCCCGGCGCTCGTCTATTATGCTCTGCTTGACTCTGTGGAGGCCTGCAATACTGGTCGCGGCATGTTAGGTTTAGGTAGATTACGTTTGGTTCTGTTATGTTACATTGGGTTATGCTGGGATAGCTCTGACATATGTGCTCAACATTGATACTATATGGACTTGTGTGCTCAACTGCGCTCTACCATGTTCTGCTTGTCTCTGCGAAAGCCAGCTCCAGTGTTGGTGGCACGTTTGGTTCAGCTGTTCTACGTTTGGTTAGGTCAGGTTAAGTCGGGTTGGGTCAGGATGTCTTTGACCTTCGTACTGTACATCGCTATTTGGTGCCTTTGTTCGCTCCACTGTTCTCTGCTATACCATGCTCGACTCTGGGGAGGCCAGAAATGGTGGTCATTGCACAATAGGTTGTGTTAGGCTACGTTAGGTAATGTTATGATTAGTCATGTTAGGATAGGGTAGCTTTGACTACTGTGCTATACGCCGCTATTCGAAGCATTTCTACGCTCTGCATTGACCTGCTGTACTCCGCTCTACTCTGGCGAGGCTGGTAATAGCTGTCTCGTCACAGTAGTTTGAGTTTGGCTACTTTCTGTGAGAATAAGTTAGCTTACGTTAGGCACGGATTGCTTTGACTTTTGCGGTATAAACCGCTTTTCGGGAGATTTCTGCGCCCTACTGTGCTCTAGTACGTTCTGCTTGGCTCTGGGGAGGCCAGTAGTGGTGGTTACAGCTCGCAAGTTTGCGTTAGGTTGCGCGTGGCTTTGCCAGGTTTCGGATATGTTTGGACAGAGTAGCTTTGACTTTTGAGCTGTACACTGCTATTCGGTCGATACCTGTGCAATATGTTGTTCCACTAGCATCTGCTTGACCCCGGGGAGGCCAGTAATAGCGGTCGTGGCAGGCTTGGTGTGTCATGTTGCGTTTGGGTAGGCTAGGTTTGGTGTAGTTTGCTGAGGATGGCTTCGACTTTTGTGCTATACGCTGCCATTCGGTCGACATCTGCGTTCAGCATTGCTTCAATAGCATCTGCTTGTCTGTGGGGTGGGCAGCAATGGTGGTCCCGTCACGTTCGGTTGGATGAGGATACCTTTGCTTTGGATAGGTTGGGCTAAGTTTGGTAAGGATGGCTCTGACTTCTGTGCTATAAACTGCTATTCCCTGGCTTTCTGCGCTTTGCTGTGCTCTAGTACATTCTTCTTGGCCATGGGGTGGCCGGGAGTGTTGGTCTCGGCATGTAAGTCTGAGCTACGTTGCGTTTGATTGTGTTGCGTTTGGTTATGATACGTTTGGTTAGTTTAGTACAGGGTAGCTCTGACTTTTGTGCACTACACGGATTTACGGTGGATTCCTGCGCTCTACATTGCTTTACTACACTCTGATCGTCTCTAGGGAGACCAGAAACAGCGATCGTGGCACGATAGGTTGAGATATGTTACGTTCGGTTACTCTTCGTTAGGTTACGTTTGGCTATGATGGCATTGCCCTTTGTGTTATACACCGCTATACAGAGACTTCTGCGCTCTACTGCTCTCTAATATGATCTGCTTGGCTTTGCGGAGGCCAGAAGTAATGTCCGCGGCACGTTAGGCAGGGATAGGTTGCGTAAGTTTATGTTACGTTTGGTTGGGTTAGGAGAGAATATCTTTGACTTTTTTGCCATACACTGCTATTCGGTGGATTCATGCCCTCTACTCTGCAACACAGTAATCTGCTCGGCACTGTGGAGGCTAGCAATAGTAACCGAGGCACGTTATGTTGTGTTTGCTATGCCAGATTGAGATATGTTAGTTTGGGTTAGGTCTGTGTATTTTTGACTTCTCTTTTTTGCACTCTACTCTCCTCCCAGACGTTTTGCGTGTCACTGGGATAGCCAGCAATAGTTCCTGGCGGCACGTTAGGTAGAACTTTGTTATGTTTGGTGATGTTACGATCTGGTATGTTTGGAACGGGGAGCTACG
>NW_016922298.1:8659-10982 GCF_001483705.2 Eufriesea mexicana | reverse complement strand
CGGGACCGCTATTTTTACCCGCACCAGAGACAAGCAGGGCATACTACAGCACAGTACAGCGAATGCATCCAACGAATAGCGGCGTACGGCACAAACGTTATAGCTATCCTAACCAAGCATTCCCAATCACAACTTAGCCGAACGTAACATGACTCAGCATAACGTGCTGAGAACAATATTGCTGGACTTCCAAGAGCAAAGCTGAAAATATTAGAACACTGTAGGGCGCAGAAATCCACCTAATAACAGACCATGGCACTATAGGCAAGGCTACCATCTCCTTATCTATAGGAACGTGACATAACCAAACATATCCTAACTCAACCTAACGTGCCGCTATCACTATTGCTGGCCTCCACAGAGTCAAGCGGCACACGTTAGTGGAGGGCAGAAGGCAGAAATCCATGTAGTCGCAGTGTAAATCAGAAAAGTCGAATCTGCCCATGCCTATATCAAACATACAGAACATTACCAAACGAAGCCTAACTCAACATAACGTGCCGCGACCAGTACCGCTGGCCTCCACAGGGCCAAGCAGGAAGTACAGGAGTGCAGTAGGACGCCGAAATCCACCGTACAGCTGTGCACAGCACAAAAGTTAGAGCTGTCCTGACCAAAATTAGCCGTACGTAACCCGACTCATCGTAACGAGCCGAGACCACTGTTGCTGGACATGCCAGAGCCAAGCTGAGGATATTAGAGCGCTGTATGGCGCAGAAATCCATCTAATAGCAGACTACAGCACTAAAGGCACAGCTATCCTCTCCTAACCCAACCAAGCGTGACGTAACCAAACGTACCCTAATGCAACCTAACATGACGCGACCACTATTTCTGTATACCCCAGAGTCAACCGGAACACGTTAGTGGGAAGTAGAACGCAGAAACCCTTAGAACCGCAGTGTATAACAGAATAGTAGAAGCTACCGAAACCTACCCCAAGCCAACGCAACATAATCAAACATAGGATAAATCAACCGATCGTGCCGAGACAGGCATTGCTGCTCTCCCCAGAGCCAAGCAGGACACGCTAGATCATTCCAAGCAGGACACGCTAGAGCACAGTAGAGCGCACAAATCCAACGAATAGCAGACTACAGAACATACGTTAAGCCTAACCTGACCAAGCTTAACCTCACACAACCTAACCGAACGTAACCTTTCACTGCATAACGCGCCGAGACCACTATTGCTGGCTTTTCGAGAGTCAAACTGAAAATATTAAATCCCTCCACGGAGCAGGAATCCACCTAACAGCAGACTATAGCACTAAAGTCAGAGCTACACCACCTAACCTACCAAACAGTAACATGACCATACTTAACCTAACTCAGGCTATCGAACCGAGAACACCATCGCTGGCATTCCCGGAGCCAAGCTGAAAGTATTAGAGCACGGCAGGGCGCAGAAATCTACCTAACTGTAGACTACAGCACAGATGACGAAGCTATACCCTCCTAACCTAACCAATCGTAACACAACCAACCGTATCCTAACTGAAACGAACGTACCGCTACCACTAATGCTGACCTACCCAGTGTCGAGCGGATCACATTAGTGGAAAGTAGAACGCAAAAATCCGTTTAATCGCAGTGTATAGCAGAAAAGTGAAAGCTACCCAAGCCTAACGCAATACAACAGGACGTAAACAGACATAGCCTGATTCGACCAAACGTGCCAACAACGGTACTGTTGCCCTCCCCAGAGCCAATCAGGACATACTAATGCACAGTAGAGAGCAGAAATCCACCGCGTAGCAGTGCACAGCAAAAAGCTAAAGCTATCCTTACCAAACGTAGCATGACCCAACATTACCGAACGCAACCTGACTCATCGTAACGTGCCGCGACCATTATTGCAGGCCTACCAAGAGCCAAGCAGAACACATCAGTGGTAGGCAGAACGCAGAAATCCATGGAATGGCAGTGTATATCAGAAAAGTCAAAACTACGTATGCCAAACCCAAACCAGGGGAACGTATCCAAAAACAGCCTAGTTCAATCTAACGTGCCGAAACCGATATTGCTGCCGCCCCAGTGCCAAGCAGGACATACTGGAGCACAGCAGAGCGCAGAAGTCCACCGAATAGCAGTGTACAGCACAAAACATATAGATATACTAACCAAACTTAGCATAATCCAGCCTAACCGGACGTAACCTGCCTCAACATAACGTGACGAGAAAACTCTTCCTCGTCTTGCCGGGGTCAGGCTGAGTATACGACATCCCTGTAGGGTGCAGAAATACGCCTAATAGCAGAATATAGCACTAAAGTCAAACCTACCCGCCCCTAGCCTAACCAACCTTAATACAAGCAAACGTA
>NW_016922298.1:0-339 GCF_001483705.2 Eufriesea mexicana | reverse complement strand
GCAAAACTGAGAATAACGTACCGCTACCACAATTGCTGGCCTCCACAGAGTGAAGCGGCACACGTTAGTGGAGGGCAGAAGGCAGAAATCCATGTAGTCGCAGTGTAAATCAGAAAAGTCGAATCTACCCATGCCTATATCAAACATACAGAACATTACCAAACAAAGCCTAACTCAACATAACGTGCCGCGACCAGTACCGCTGGCCTCCGCAGGGCCAAGCAGGAAGTACAGGAGTGCAGTAGGACGCCGAAATCCACCGTACAGCTGTGCACGGCACAAAAGTTAGAGCTGTCCTGACCAAAATTAGCCGTACGTAACCCGACTCATCGTAACGAG
>NW_016922297.1:0-3373 GCF_001483705.2 Eufriesea mexicana | reverse complement strand
GTTAGGTTAGCTTGCGATAGGTTAGGTTAGGATAGGTGAGCTTAGGTTAGGTTTGATTACGTTGGGTTAGGATTTGTTCGGTTAGGTTATGTTAGGTTAGGATTCGTTATGTTAGGTTAGGAAATGTTTCGGTAGGATGGGCTTGGTTATGTTAGGTTTGCTAAAGCTGGGTAGGCTTGGCTAGGGTAGGTTTTACAAAGTTGGGTAAGGTCAGGGCAGGTCAGGTCAGGTCAGGACAAGTCAGGTCACGGCAGGTCAGCTCAGGTCAGATCAGGTCAGTTCAGTTCAGGACAGGTCAGGTCAGGACAGGCCATGCCTGGTCCGGCCGGCCCAGGACATGCCAGGGAATGCCGGGTCAGTTCCGGACAGGTCAGGTCAGGTCATGCCAGGCCCGGTCAGGCCAGGCCAGGTCAGGTCGGGTTAGGTTAGGTTAGGTTAGGTCAGACCAGGTCAGGTCAGGTCAGGCCAGGCTAGGACAGGTAAGGTCCCGACAGGTAAGGTCAGTTCATGTCAGGGCAGGCTAGGACATTCCAGGTTGGACAGGTTAGGTCAGGTCAGGGCAGGTAAAGTCAGGTCAGGAGAGGTCTGGTTCGGTCATGTCAGGCAAGGATAGGACAGGTCACATCAGGCCAGGCCATGTCTAGCCAGGTAAGGTCATGTCAAGTCAGGTCAGGTCAGGACAGGGCAGGTCAGGCCAGGATAGGTCAGGTCAGGTGACGTCAGGTCATGTCAGGTCAGGAGAGGACAGGTTCGGTCAGGTCAGGCCAGGATAGGTTAGGTCAGGTCAGGTCAGGACAGGCCAGGCACGACCAGCCAACGTCAGGCCACGTCTGGTCAGGTCAGGTCAGCCCAAGTCAGGTCGGGTCATGTCAGGACAGGCCAGGCCAGGTAAGGTCATGACAGGTCAGGACATATCAGGACAGGTCAGGTCAGGTCGGGTTAGGTTAGGTTAGGTCAGGTCAGGTGAAGTCAGGTCGGGTCAGGTCAGGAGAGGACAGGTTCGGTCAGGTCAGGCCAAGATAGGGTAGGTCACTTCACGCCAGGCCATGTTAGGCCAGGTAAGGTCAGGTCAAGTCAGGTCAGGTTAGGACAGGTCAGGGCAGGTCAGGTTAGATTATGTCAGCTTAGGTTAGGTTAGGTAAGCTTGCGATAGGTTAGGGTGGGATAGGTGAGCTTAGGTTAGGTTTGATTAGGTTAGGTTAGGATTGGTTGGGTTAGGTTATGTTAGATTAGGTAAAGCTAGGTTACCTAGGTTAGGTTCGGCCATGTTAGGTTAGGTTTCGTAAAGTTAGGTTAGGAAAAGTTTGGGTAGGTTGGGTTTGGTTATGTTTGGTTTGCTAAAGCTTGGGTAGGTCTGGCTAGGATAGGCTTTACAAAGTTAGGATATGTTAGGTTAGGTTAGGTTTGGTTAGGTTAGGTTAGGTTAGGTCACATTAGGTCTGGTCAGGTCAGGACAGGTCAGGTCAGGTCAGGTCAGGTCAGGTCTGGTCAGGTCAGAGCATGTCTGGCCAGGTCATGCCATACCAGATCTGAGCGGTTTAGGTTAGGTTAGTCAGATCAGGCCAGGCCAGGCCAAGTAACGTCGCGACAGGTAAGGTCACTTCAAGTCAGGGCAGGCCAGGACATACCAGGTTGGTCACGTTAGGATAGGTCACGTCAGTTGAAGTCAGGTCAGGTCAAGCCAGGTAAGGTCAGGTCAAGTCAGGGCAGGCTAGGACATTCCAGGTTGGTCAGGTTAGGTCATGTCAGGTCAGGTAAAGTCAGGTCAGGCCAGGATAGGTGAGGTCACTTCACGCCAGGACACGTCAGGCCAGGTAAGGTCAGGTCAAGTCAGGTCAGGTCAGGACAGGTCAGGTCAGTTCAGGTTAGATTATGTTAGGTTAGGTTAGGTTTGCTTGCGATAGATTAGGTTAGGGTAGGTGAGCTTAGGTTAGGTTTGATTAGGTTAGGTTTGGATTGGTTGAGTTAGGTTATGTTAGGTTAGAATAAGCTAGGTTAGCTAGGTTTGGTTAGGTCATGTTAGGTTAGGTTTCGTTATTTTAGGTTAGTAAAAGTTTGGGTAGGTTGGATTTGGTTATGTTAGGTTTGCTACATCTTGGGTAGGTTTGGCTAGGAAAGGTTTTCAAAGTTAGGATCGGTTTGCTTAGGTTAGGTTAGGTTAGGTTAAGTCAGATTAGGTCAGGTCTCACCAGGTCCGGTCAGGCAAGGCCATGTCCTGTCAGGACAGGTCAGGTCAGTTAGCTCATGCCAGGTCAGGGCAGGTCTGGTCAAGTCTGACCTTCTCAGGTCAGGTCAGGTCATGTCACGTCTGGTCATGACGTGTCCGGCAGTTCGTACCTGGTCGGGTCGTGTCAGGTGAGGTCAGGACAGGTCAGCTCAAGTCAGGTCGGGTCAGGTGAATTCAGGTCTTGTGAAGACATGTCGTCTCAGTGCAGGTCAGGTCAGGTTAGGGCAGGTCAGGTCAGGTTAGGGCAGGTCAGGTCAGGTTAGGGCAGGTCAGGTCAGGTTAGGGCAGGTCAGGTCAGGTTAGGGCAGGTCAGGTCAGGTTAGGGCAGGTCAGGTCAGGTTAGGGCAGGTCAGGTCAGGTTAGGGCAGGTCAGGACAGGTCAGTTTAGTTCAGGACAGGTCATGTCAGGACAGGCCATGTCTGGTCTGGCCAGCCCAGGACATGCCGGGGAATGACGGGTCAGTTCCGGTCACGTCATGTCAGGTCGGGCCATTGAAGGTCGGGTTAGGTGATGTCAGGTCAGGTCAGGGCATGTGAGGTCAGGTCAGGTCAGTTCAGCTAATGTCAGGTCCGGTCAGGTCAGGTCAGGTTAGGATATATTATGTCAGGTTAGGTAAGGTTAGATTCCAATACGTTAGGCTAGGTTAGGTGAGTTAAGTTTAGGTTTGATTACGATAGCTTAGGATTGGTTTGGTTTGGTTAGGTTAGGTTAGGTTAGGTTAGGATTGGTTGGGATATATTAGGTTAGGTTAGGTTAAGTTAGGTTAGGTTATGTTAGGTCATGTCAGGTCAGTCAGTTCATGTCAGGTCAGTGCAGGTCAGGCCAGGCCAGGAAATGTCAGGCCAGGTCAGGACTTTCCGGGTCGGGTCAGGTTAGGTCAGGTCAGGTCAGGTGAAGTCAGGTCAGGCCAGGTCAGGAGAGGACATGTTCGGTCAGGTCAGGCCAGGATAGGTTAGGCCACTTTACGCCAGGCCATGTCAGGCCAGGTAAGGTCAGGTCAAGTCAGGTCAGGTCAGGTCAGTTAGTTCATGTCAGGTCAGGAAAGGCCATGTCTGGTCTGGCTAGCCGAGGACATGCCAGGAAATGACGGGTCAGCTCCGGTCACGTCATGTCAGGTCAGGCCATTCCAGGTCGGGTCAGGTGAT
>NW_016922296.1:0-2438 GCF_001483705.2 Eufriesea mexicana | reverse complement strand
CCATAGCATTGCAATGGCTAGAGCACGCCAATGGAGTCTTTCCTCCTTATTTATGCGAGAAAGATGGCTCATCACGATATTAGTGCTAGAGCACGCCAATAGAGTCTTTCCTCCTTATTTATGCGAGAAAGACGGCTCATCACGATATTAGGCGAAAATGTCAATAAAATTGAGCTTTCCAGCCGCATTCTATAGCATTGCAATTGCTATAGCACTCCAATAGAATCTTTCCCCCTTACTTATGCAAGAAAGTTAGCTCACTACGATACTAGTCGACAATGTCATTAAAATTGAATTTTCCGGCCCGATTCCGTAGCATTGCTAAGGCTATATCACGGCAATAGTATCATTCCTCCTTATATTCGCATGGAAGGTAGCTCACCACGATATTAGTCGAAAATGACAATAAAATTGATCTTTCCAGCCTTATCCTATAGTATTATAATGGATATAGCACGGCAATAGAATCTTCTCTCCTTATTTATGGACGAAAGTAAGTTCACCACGATATTAGTCGAAAATGTCAATAAAATTGAACTTTCCATCCAAATTCTATAGCATTGCTATGGCTATAGCACTCCAATAGAATCTGTGCTCCTTATTTATGCAAGGAAGTTAGCTCACCACGATATTAGTCGAAAATGTCAATAAAATTGAATTTTCCAGCCAGATTCTACAGCAATGTAATGGCTTTGCACTCCAATAGAATCTGTGCTCCTTATTTATGCAAGGAAGTTAGCTCACCACGATATTAGTCGGAAATGATAATAAAATTGAATTTTTCAGCCTGATTTTATAGCATTGCTATGACTATATCACGGCAAAAGGATCTTTCCTCCTTGTTTATGCAATAAAGTTAGCTCACCGCGATATTAGTCGAATTTGTCAACAAAATTGAGTTTTTCAGCCAGATTCTATAGCATTGCAATTGCTATAGTACGCCAATAGAATCTTTCCTCCTTATATTCGCAAGAAAGATAGCTCAACACGATATTAGTCGAAAAAGTCAATAAAATTGAATTTTCCAGCCTCATCCTACAGCATTGGTATGGCTATAGCACGCCAATACAATATTTCCTACTTATTTCTGCAAGAAAATTCGCTGACCACGATATTAGTCGAAAATGTCAATAAAATTGAACTTTACAGCCTGTTTCTATAGCATTGCTATGGCTATAGCACGCCAATAGGATCTTTCCTCCTTAATTATGCAAGGTATTTACCTCGCCACGATATTTGACGATAATATCAATAAAAATGAATTTTCCATCCTGATTCTACAGCATTGCAATGGCTACAGCACACCAATAGAATCTTTCTTCCTTATTTATGCAAGAAAGTTAGCTCACCACGATATTAGTCGAAATTCTGAATAAAATTGAATTTTCCAGCCAGACTCCATAGCATTGCAATGGCTAGAGCACGCCAAAAGATTCTTTCCTCCTTTCTTAAGCGAAAAAGCAGGCCCAACGCGATATTAGTCGATAATGTCAATAAAATTGAGTTTTCCATCCAGATTCTATAGCATTGCAATTGCTATAGCACGCCAATAGAATCCTTCCTCCTTATTTATGCAACGAAGTTAGCTCAACACGATATTAGTCGGAAAAGTCAATAAAATTGAATTTTCCTGCCTCATCCTACAGCACTGGAATGGCTATAGCACGCCAATACAAAATTTCCTACTTTTTTCTGCAAGAAATTTCGCTCACCATGATATTAGTCGATAATGTCAATGAAATTGTGTTTTCCAGAAAAATTCTATAGCATTGCAATGGCTGTAGCACGCCAATAGAATCGTTCTTCTTTATTTATGCAAGAAAGTTAGCACACCAGGATATAAGTCGAAAACGTCAATAAAATTGAATTTTACAGCCAGACTCTATAGCATTGCAATGGCTATAGCTAGCCAATAGGATCTTTCCTCCTTATTCATGCAAGAAAGTTAGCTCACCACGATATTAGTCGAAAATGTCAATAAAATTGAATTTTCCAGCCTGATTCTGCGCATTGCAAGGGCTATAGCACGCCAATAGTATTTTTCCTACTTATTTGTGCAAGAAAGTTATCTCACCACGATATTAGACGAAAATGTCAATAAAATTGAGTTTTCCTGGAAGATTATATAGCATTGCAATTGCTATAGCACGCCAATAGCATCGTTTCTCCTTATATATGCAAGAAAGTTAGCTCACTACGATACTAGACGAAAATGTCAATAAAATTGAATTTTCCAGCCTGATTCTGCGCATTGCAAGGGCTATAGCACGCCAATAGTATCTTTCCTACTTATTTGTGCAAGAAAGTTATCTCACCACGATATTAGACGAAAATGTCAACAAAATTGAGTTTTCCTGTCAAACTGTATAGCATTGCAGTGGCTATTGCACTCCAATAGATTCCATCTTCTTTATTTATGCATGAAAGCTAGCACACCA
>NW_016922295.1:0-1274 GCF_001483705.2 Eufriesea mexicana | reverse complement strand
CCACGATATTATACGAAAATGTCAATAAAATTGAATATTCCAGCAAGATTCCATAGCATTGTAGTGGCCATTGCGCGCAAATTGAATATTTCATCCTTATTTATGCAATACAGATATTTCACCACGATATTAGTCGAAATTGTCAATAAAAATGTATTCTCCAGCAAGATTCTATACCATTGCAATGGCTATGGTGCGGCAATAGTATTTTTCATGCTTGTTTATGCAAGTGGGTATGCTAGCCGCGATATTAGTCGAAAATGTCAATCAAATCGAAATTTTCAGGCAGAATCTTTATCATTGCAAAGGCTACAGCACCCCAGTAGAATCTTTCCTCCTCATATATGCAGGAATGTTAGGGGACCACGATATTAGTCTAAAACGTCAATAAAATGTAATTTTCCCGCCAGGCTCTATAGCATTGCAATTGCTATGGCGCACCAATCGAATCTTTTCTCCTTATTTATGCAAGGATGTCAACTCCACACGATATTAGTCGAAAATGTCAAGAAAATTGAATTATGATTCTATAGCATTGCAATGGCTACAGCACGCCAGTAGAATCTTTCCTCCTTATATATGCAAGAAAGTTCGGTCACAGCGATATTAGTCGAAAATAATAAAATTGAATTTTGCATCGAGATTCTACAGCATTGTAATGGATATAGTACGCCAACAGAATCTATCCTTCTTATTTATGTAAGAGAGTTAGCTCACCACGATATTGGTCGAAAATGTAAATAAAATTGAATTTTCCAGCCAGACTCTGTAGCATTGCAATGGCTAGAGCACACCAGTTGAATCTTTCCTCCTTTTATATGCAAGAATGTTATGTCACTACGATATTAGTCGAAAACGTCAATAAAATATAATTTTCCCTCCAGAGTCCATAGCATTGCAGTTGCTATGGCGCGGCAATAGAACCCTTACTCCTTATTTACGCAAGAAAGGTAGCTCCACACGATATTAGTCGAAAATGTCATTAAAATTGAATTTTTCAGTCAGGTTCTATAGCATTGCTATGGCTATAGCACGCCAGTGGAATCTGTTCTCCTTATATATGCAAGAATGTTAGGTCTCCGCGATATTAGTCGGAAATGTCATTAAAATTGAATTTTCCAGACAGATTCTATAGCATTGTAGTGACCATAGCGCGCAAATAGAATATTTCATTCTTATTTATGCAATACAGATATTGCACCACGGTATTCGTCGAAAATGTCAATTAAAATGTATTTTCCAGCAAGATTTTATAGCATTGCAATGGCTATGGA
>NW_016922294.1:0-568 GCF_001483705.2 Eufriesea mexicana | reverse complement strand
TAATGGCGTGCTGTAGGCATTGTAATGCAATAGAATCTTCGTGGAAAATTCATTTTTTTTGACGTTTTTTTTTTTTTGTCATTTTCTACTAACATCGTTGTGAGCTAGTTTCCTTCCCTAAGTAAGCAGGAAAGGTCCTTCTGGAGTGCTATAGCCATTTCAATGGAGTAGAATCTGGCTGGAAAGATCAATTTTATTGACATTTTCGACCAATTTAGTGGTGAGCTAACTTTCTTGCATAAACATGGAGGAAAGATTCTATTATCGAGCTATAGCCACTGCATTGCTATAGAATCTGGATGCAAAATTCAATACTATTGACATTTTCGGCTAATATTGTGGTGAGCTATCCTGCTTGCCTAAATAAGCAGGGAAGATACTATTGGCGTGCTATAGACGTTGCAATGATACAGAATGTGGTTCTAAAATTCGATTTTATTGACATTTTCGGCTAATATCGTGGTGAGTTAACTTTCTCGCATATATAAGGAGGATAGATTCGAATGGCGTGCTGTAGGCATTGTAATGAAGTAGAATCTTACTGGAAAATTCAATTTTATTGTCATTT
>NW_016922293.1:25734-39072 GCF_001483705.2 Eufriesea mexicana | reverse complement strand
GCTTTGGCTTTTCCGCTATACACAGCGATTCTTTGGATTTCTGTGCTCTACTCTCCTATAATAACCTCTGTTGGGCTCTGGGGCTGCCAGCAATAGCGGTGGGGGGCGCGCTAGGTGGCGGTTCATTATGTTTGGCGATGTAACGATTGATTAGGTTAGGGCAGAGTATCTACACCTTTTACTCTATACACTGCTATTCTGAGGACTTGTCCGCTCTTCCGTGCTGTAATACGCCCTGCCTTGCTCAGGGGAGGCCAGAAATGTTGGTCTCCGCACGTTAGGTTCAGTTAGGTTACGTTTGGTTGTATTATGCAAGATAATGTTATGGTGGGATGGCTATACCTTTTGTGCTGTACACTGCTATTCCGTGGATTTCTGCGCTCTACTGCGATCTAGTATTGCCTGCTTTGCTCTGGGAATTCCAGAAATAGTGGCCGCGGCGCGTTACCTTGTGTTAGGTTACGCTTGTTTAAGTTACGTTTGTTCGGGTTTGGTTAGGATATCTTTGACTTTCGTGCTATACACTGCCATTCTATGGACCTCTGCGCTCCACTCCCCCTCAATGCGTCCCACTTCGTGATTGGCAGCCCAGCAATAGTCGGCTAGGCACGTTAGATTGGGCTTCGTTACGCTCGGTTATGTCAGGTTAGATCGGGTTAGGTAAGGATGTATCTTACTTTTCTGCTTTACACCTCAATGCAGAGAGTTTCTGCGCTCTACAGCGCTCCAGTATATTCTGCTTGGCTCTGGGGAGGTCGGAAATAGTGGTCTAGGCACGTCAGTTTAAGTTAGGTTACGTTTGGCAGAGTTATGCTTGGTTTCGATAGGTGTTGATAGCTTTGACTTTTGTGCTATACTCGGCTATTCGGTCGATTTCTGCGCTCTGTTGTGACACAATATTCCCCGCTTTGCTCTGGGAATACCTGAAATAGCAGCCGCGGCTCGTTACGTTGCGTTGGGTTACGTTCTGTTAGGTTAGGTGTGTTTGGGTCCTGTTGGGATAGCTTTAACTTTCGTACCATACGCTGCCGTTCTACGGACCTCTGCTTTCTACTGACCTCTAATATGCCATGCTTGGCGATGGGGAGTCGTGCAATAGATGTCTCGGCTTGGTAGGTTTAGTAATTCCACGATTGGTTATGCTACGATAGGACAAATTTGGTTAGGATATCTTTGACTCTTGTGCTATATTCTGCTATTTTGATGCTATCTGCGCTCTAATGTGCTCCAGTATATCGTGCTTGTCTCTGGGGGTCCAGCAATTGTCGTCTCGGCAAGATAGGTTAAGTCAGGTTGCGTTCAGTTATATTACGTTTGGACGGGTTGGGATATGGTAGATTTGACTTTCGTGCTATAAATTGCTATTCGGTCGATTTCTACTCTCTTCATTGTTCTACTATTCTCTGATCGACTCTGGCGAGAGCAGGAATAGCGGTCGCGGCACGATAGGTTTTCATGTTACGTTTGATTGTATTATGATATGCTACGTTTGGTTAGGATGACATTGACTTTTGTGCTATACACTGCTATTCGGAAGATTTCTGCACTCCGATGTGCTGTAGTATATTCAGCTTGGCTACTGGGATGCCAGCAGTATTGGTGTTGGCACGTTAGTCTGAGTTATGTTGCGTTCGGTTATGTTACGTTTGACTATGTTAGGACAGGGTAGCTTTACCTTTGTGGTATACACTGCAATTCGGTGGATTATTGGGCTGTACATTGCTCTACAATACTCTGCTCGACTATCGGGTGGCCAGCAGTTGTGGTTGCCGACGGTAGGATGAGATATATTTCGTTCGGTTAGGTTAGGTTATGTTGTGTTACGTTATGGACAGCTTTGACTCATGTGCAATACACTCCTATCCCATGGGCTTCTGCCCTCCACTGTGCGCTAGCGCAATTTACTCGTTTCTGTGGACGCCGGGAATAGTGCTGTCGGCACGCTGGGTTGGGTTATATTACTTGCGGTTGCGCAAGTTTTGGTTAGGTTTGGTTATGGCAGCTGTGACTTTTGAGCAATATGCTGCTATTCCGACGACTTCGGCGCTCTTCATTGCTCTGCAATAGCCTGATTAGTTCTCGTGAGGCCAGCAACGGCGCTCGTGGCACTTCAGGTTGGGTTATGTTACGTTTGCTAATGTCACGATGGTCTAAGTTAGGTGTGGATAGCTCTGAATTTTGTGCTATACACTGATTATCGGTGGATTTGTACGCTCCACATTGCTCCACTATACTTTTCTCGACTCGGGGGTGCCAGTAATAGTGTCTCGTTACTTTAGATTGGGTGAGGCTACGTTTGGCTAGGTTAAATGCGTCTGGGTTATGTTAGGATTTCTTTGACCTCCGTGGTGTAAACTGTTGTTCGTTGGACTTCTCCGCCCCACTCGTCTCTGGTATGGTCTGCTTGGCTCTGCTGAGACCATCAATAGTAGTCTCGGCTCGTTAGGTTGAGATAGATAACGTTTGGTTGTGTTACGCTTGGTTAGGTTAGGATAGGGACGCTTTGACTTCTATGCTGTACACCGCTGTTCGGTGAAATTCCTGTCTCTACATTGCTCAAGTATGCTCTGCCTGGCTATGGGGAGGCCTGCAACGGAATTCCCGGCACGTTACGTTTAGTTAGGCTACGATCAGTTAGGATCGGTTGGGAAAGGTTATGGTAGGATAGCTTTGACTTCTGTGCTATATACTGCTATCCGGTGGAATTCAGCACAGTTCCGCCCTCTGATATTCTCTGCCTTGCGCTGTGGATGCCAGCAATTGTGGACGCGGCACGTTAGCTTGCGTTAGGCTCCGTTCGTCCAAGTTAGGTTATGTCAGGTTAGGTTAGGATATCTTTGTCGTTTGTTCTTTGCACTTCAGTGCGGCGGACTTCTGCGCTCTCTTGTACTTTAGTATAATCTGCTTTGATCCCTGGAGGTCAGCAACAGTGGTCTAGGCGCGTTAGGTTGTGTTAGGATACGTTCGGCTTCATTTTGTTTGGTTTGGTTAGGCTAGGATAACTATGACTCTTGTGCTGTACACTGCTCTTCGGCGGATTTTTGCGCTCTACTGAGATCTAATGTTTCCTGCTTTGCTCTGGGAATTCAAGAAATAGTGGCCCCGGCGCAGTTATGTTGTGTTAGGTTACGTTTGGTTGGATTATGTTCGTTTGCGTTCGGTTATGATATCTCTGAATCTCGTGCTATACACCGCCATTCTATGGGCCACTGCGCTCCACTCTCCCCAAATGTGCCCTGCTTGGCGGTAGTGAGTCCAGCAATACATGGTTAGGAACGTTGGGTTGGGATTGCTTACGCATGTTTATGTTAGGTTAGATCAGGAAAGTTAGTATATCTTCTACTTTTCTCCTTTGCACTCAAGTGCGGCGTATTTCTGCGCTCTACTGTGTTCTAATATATTCTGCTTGGTTCTGATGAGGTCAGCAACAGTGGTGTAGTCATGTTATGTTGAGGTATGTCACGTTTGGTTATGCTACGTATGGCTAGCTTAGGATCGGGTAAGTTTGGCTTTTGCTCTTTATACTGCTTCTCGTTGGACTTCTGCGCTCTTCATTGCTCTACTCTACTCTGCTCGACCCTGGGTGACCAGCAATAACTGTCGTGGCACGATAGCTTGAGTTAGATTGCGTTTGGTTAGGATACGTTAGGCAACATTTGGACAGGACGGCTTTGACATTTGCGTTAGACACTGCTGTGCGGCGGATTTCTGCGCTCTACTGCGCTCATGTATGATCTAACTGGCTCTGGGAAGGCCAGCAAAACAGGTCTCGTCTCGTTGGGTTTGGCTAGTCTGTATTTGGTTAGATTAGGCTTGGTTAGCTTAGGTTAAGGTATCCTTGACTTTTGTGCTATACACTACCATTTTTTGGCTTTCTGCGCTCTACTGTGCTATAGGATACTCTGCTTTGCTCTGCCGATGCCAGCAATAGTGGTGTTGTCACGTAAGTTTATGTAAGGCAGCGTTTGGTTATATAGTGTTAGGAGAGGTTAGGACATAATAGCATTGACTTTTGTGCTAAACACTGATATTCTTTGTGTTTCTCCGGACTACGTTGCTCTACAATACTCTTCTCTGCTCTTGGGAGGCCGCTAATAGTGGTCTCTGCCCGTTAGTTTTAGTTAGGCTACGTTTGGCTTCGATAACTTAGCCTGTGTTGGGCTTGGGTAGATTTGACCTACGTGGTATAGACTGTTGTTCGGCGTACTTCTGCGCTCTACTGTGCTCTGCTATGTTTTTCTTCGTTGTCGGGAGGCCGGGAATAGTGGTCTCGGCACGTTTTGTTACGATAGAAGACGCTCGACTACGCTACGCTTGGTAAGGTTAGGAGAAGGTGGCTTTGACATTTATGCTATACACCGCTATTCGGTGTATTTCTGCGATCTACTGTGCTCTAGCATATTCTGCTTGGCTCTGGAGAGGCCGGTAGTATTGGCCTCGGCAAGTTAGTCTGAGTTAGGTTACCTTTTGTTATGTTACGCTTGGTTAGGTTAGGATAGGGTAGCTTTGCCTTTTCCGCTGCACACTGCCATTATATTGGTTTCTGCGCCCTACTCTCTTGAAATATGTTCTGCTTGACTCTGGGGAGGCCAGCAGTAGTGGTGGCCGCATGTTTGGATGAGTTCGTTTCCGTGTCGTAGTGTTACGATTGGGTACGTTAGGACAAGTTGCCCATGTCCTTTGGGCTACATACTGCTTATCGGTGGATTTCTCCGCTCTACTGTGCTCCAATATTCTCCGACTTCCTCTGTGCAGGCCAGCAATAGTGGTCTCGGCACGTTAGGTTTAGTTACATTACGTTTTGTTAAGTAAGGTTTGGTCACGTTTGGTTGCGATGGCTTTAACTGTTGCACTATACACTGCTATTCGGACGATTTCAGCGTTCTACGTTGCTCTGCTGCAATCAGCTTAGCTCTCGTGAGGCCACAAACAACGGTCGTGGCACGTCAAGTTGGGTTACGTAACGTCTGCTTATCTCACAATTAGTTAGGTTAGGATAGGGTAGCTATTACTTTTGTGCCATACACTGCCATTCGGTGGATTCCCACGCTCTATTGTTTTCTAATATGCTCTGCTCTGCTATCTGGTTGCCAGCATTAGTGGCGGCGGCACGTAAGATTTAGTTAGCCTGGGTTTGGTTAGGTTACGCTTGGTTGTGTTAGGGAATGATAGCTATGACTCTTGCGCTGTACACTGCCATTCGATGAATTTCTGCGCTCTACTGTGATGTAATATCCCTTGCCTTCCTCTCGAAATTCCAGAAATAGTGGTCGCGGCACGTTACGTCTGTGTATTCTAAGCTTGGGTTGGTTAGGTGAGGCTTGGTTAGATTAGTATATGTTTGACTTTTGTGCCATACATTGCTATTTGGTGGCTTTCTGCGCTGAACCGTGCTACAACAGTCTCTGCTTGTCTCTGGGGAGGGGGGAGAGCAATAGCGGTCGTGGCACGACAGTTTTTGTTAGTCTGCGCTTGGTAATATTACGGCTGGTTATGGTAGGATAGGATAGCAGTGGCCTTTGTGCTGTACACCGCTATTCGCAGCATTTCAACGCTCTACATTGCTCTACTGTACTCTGCTTGCCACGTGGTCAGCCAGTAATATTTTTCTCGTCGCGTTAGTTTTGGTTAGGCTACGTTTGGTTAGGTTATGTTAGCATGGGTTAGGATAGGATTGCTTTGACTTTCTTCGTATAAACTGATTTCCGGCGGAATTCTGTTATCTACTGTGCTCTAGTATGGCCTGCTTGGCTCCGCGGTGGGCAGCAATAGCTGTCTCGTCACATTAGGGCAAGTTAGGCTATGTATGGATGTGTTCTGTTGGTTTGGGTAAGGTTTGTGTAACCCTGTCTTTTCCGATATGCACTGCGATTATATGGACTTCCGCGTTTTACTTTCCACTAATATGTACCGCCTGACTCTGGGTAGGCCAGCAATGGTAATCGCAGCACGTTAGGTTGAGTATCGATACGTTTGGTTACGTTACGATTGGTTAGGTTAGCAGGGGATAGCTTTGTCTTTTGTGCCGTACTCCGCTATTAGGTGGATCTCTGCGCCCTAGAGAGCTCTAATATTTTCAACTTGGCTCCGGCAAGGTCATGGGGGGGGGGGGTCCCGGCACGTTATGGTCAGTCACTGTATTCTGCTATTCGGTGGATACCTGCGATCTACTGTGATCTAGTGTGTCCTACTTGGCTCTATGGGGGGCAACAATTGCGGTGTCGACACATTAGGTTTAGCCAGGCTTTGTTTGTAGATGTCCTGTTGGTTTGGTTAGGCATGGGTAGCTTTGACTTTTCCGACATACACATCTATAATATGGCCTTCTGCGTTCTACTCTCCACTAACGTGTTCCGCGTGAGCCTGGAGAGGCCAGCAATAGATGTCGCGGCAAGCTAGGTTGAGGAAGGTTACGATTGTTTAAGTTACATTTGGTTAGGTTAGGAGAGGGTGGCTTTTACTTTAGTGCTATATTCTGCTACATGGTGGACTTCTGCGCCCTACAGTACTCTTATATTTTCAGCCCGGCCCTGGGAAGGACAGCAATAGTGGTTGCAGCCGGTAATGATGGGTCCGGTTACGACTGGATAGGTTGGGTTAGGCTAAGTTTCGTTAGGGCAGCTTCAACTTTTGTGCTTTACACTGCTATTGGGTGGATTTTTACGCCTTACTACGCTCCAGTATGACCAGCTTGGATCTGCCGTGGGCAGCACTAGCCGTCTCGGCACATTAGCTCCAGTTAGGGTATGTTTGCCTATGTTCTGTCTGTTTGGGTTAGGTTTGGCTTGCCGTCTCTTCAGATATACACTGCGATTCTGTGGATTTCTGTGTTCTACTCCCCACTAGTGTGTTCTGCTTGGCTCTGGGACGGCCGGCAATAATGTTCGAGGAATGTTAGGATGGGACACGTTATGCTCGGTTATGTTGCGGTTGGTTATGCTAGGAGAGGATTGCTTTGACTTCAGTGCTATAGTCTGCTACTAGTTGGGCTTCTGCGCTCTAGAGTGTTCCAGTATGTTCAGCTTGTTTTTGGGAAGGGCAGCAATAGCGGTCTCGGCACGTTAGGTTGAGTTATGTTACGTTCAGCTATGCTACGATTGATTAGTTTAGGAGGGTATAGCTTCATCATTTCGTGCTATAGTCCTGTGTTCGGTGGATTTTGCCACTTACAGCGCTCTAATATTTGCCCCTTGTTTCTGGGAAGGACAGCAATAGTGGTCTCGGCACGTTACGTTCAGTCAGGGTACGTTCGGTTAGGTCGGGTTAGGCTAAGTTTGGATAGGAAAGCTATATCGCTTGTGCTATAGACTGCTATTCGGAGGATGTCAGCGCTCGGCTGTTCTCTAGAATGCCCGGCCTGGTTCTCTGGAGCGCAGCAATAACGGTATCGGCAGGTTAGGTTGTGCTAGGCTATGATCGTTTATGCTACGATGGGTTGGGTTAGGAGACGATAGGTTCGACTGTAGTGCTATAGTCTGCTATTAGGCTGACGTCTGCTTCCTACAGCGCTCTAATATTTTCAGCTTCGCTCTGTGGGTGGCTGCAATGGCGGTCTCGGCACGTTAGGTTGAGTTATGTTACGATTGGTTAGGTTCGCAGTGGGTAGCTTTGACATTACTGTTATCGTCTGCTATTAGGTGGATTTCTGCGACCTACTGCTCCATAATATTTTCCGCTTGGCTCTGGAAAGGCCAGCAATAGTGGTCACGGCACGGTATGTTGAGTCAGGCTACGTTCGGTACGGTTGGGTTTGGCTGTGTTTGGTTAGGATAGCTTTAACGTTTATGCGATACTCTGCTATTCGGCGCATTTCTGCGCTCTAACGTGCTCTAGTATGTCCAGCTTAGATCTCGAGCGGGGGGTGAGGCAGCAACTGTGATAACCGCGTGTTTCGATGAGTTAGGATACGTTTTGATATGTTAGAATTGTATACGTTAAGAGACGGTAGCTTTGACTTTTGTGCCATTGTATGATATTTGTTGAACTTCTGCACCCTACTGTGCTCTAATGTGTTCCGCTTGGCTCTGGGAATGCCAGCAATAGTGGTCTTGACACATGACATTGGGTCAGGTTACGTGCGGTAAAGCTGAGTTACCCTTAGTTTGGGCAGGACACCTTTGGCCCTTGTGCTGTACACTGCTATTCTGTGGATTCCTGCCCTCTACTCTGCACTAATGCGTTCTGCTTAGCTCCATGGAGGCCATGAATAGCTGTAGTGGCAAGTTAGGTTGAGATACGCTACGTTTGGATATGTTACGGTTGCTTAGGTCAGGAGAGGATATCTCTGACATTAGTGCTATAGCATACTATTAGGTGTATCTCTGCGCCCTTCAGAACTCTATTAATTTCGGCCTGGCTATGGAAAGGTCAGCTATAGTGTTCTCGGCACTTTATGTTTAGTCAGGTTACTTTCGGTTACATTGTGGTTAGGCTATGTATGGTTATGACAGCTTTAACTTTTGCGCAGTACATTGCTTTTCGGTGAATTTCTGCGCTCTACTGTGCTCTAGTATTACCTGGTTGGCTCTGGGGATGGTAGCGGTAACGGCTTCGGCACGTTAGGTAGAGTTAGGCTACGTTTGGCTATGTTCTGTTGGTCTTGGTTTGGCATGGATGGCTACGACTTTCCTGATATACACTGCGGTTCCATGAATTTCCGCGTTGTACTCCCCGCTAACGTGTTCTGCATGGCTCCGGTGTGGCCAGAAATGGCGGTCGCGGCACGTTAGGTTGAATTAGGTTACGTTCAGTTATGTTACGGCCGGTCTGGTTAGGAAAGGATATCATCGACTTTAGAGCCATAGTCTGCTATTAGGTGGATTTCTGCGCCCTACAGTGCTCTAATATTTTAAGCCTGTCTCTGGGAAGTACAGCAACACTGGTCTCGGCGCGATAGGTTGAGCCAGGTTACGTTCGGTTATGTTGGGTTTGGATAATTTTGGATAGGATAGCTATAACTTTTGTGCTGTACACTGCTATTCGGTGCACTTCTTCGCTCTACTGCGCTCTAGTATGCCATGCTTGGCTCTGGGGAGCGCAGCAGTATCTGTTTAGGCAGGTCCGGTTGTGCTATGTTACGTTTTGTTATGATAAGGTTGGATAGGTTACGAGAGGATAGCCTTGGGTTTAGTGCTGTAGTCAGCTATTAATTGGATTTCTGCGCCCTACTGGGCTCTAATATATTCAGCCTCGCTCTGCGAAGGCCGGCAATGGTGGTTTCGGCATGTTACGTTTTACCAGGTTGCGTTCGGATATGTTGCGTTAGACTAAGTTTCGTAAGGGTAGCTTCAGTTTTCGTTCTTTATACTGCCATATGTTGCATTTCTGCGCTGTACTGCGCTCTACTGTATCCTGCTGGCTATGGGAGTTTCAGCAATATCGGTTGAGGCACGATATATTGAGTTAGGCTACGTTTGGATATGTTCTGTTGGTTTTGGTTTGCTTGGATAGCATCGACTTCTCTAATGTACACTGCGATTCTATGGATTTCTGCGCTCTGCTGTGCTCTAGTGTGTCCTGCTTGCCTCTGGGGTGGGCAGCAATAGCGGTCTCGGCACGCTAGGTTTTGCTATGCTATGTTTGACTTTGCTCTGTTTGTTTGGGTTAGGTGCTTGTAGCTTTGACTTTTCTGATATACACTGCGGTTCTATAGATTTCTGCGTTCCACACCCCAATAGTGTCCTCTGCTTGGCTCTGGGTAGGCCAGAAATAGCGGCGGCGGCGCGTTAGGTTGAGTTATGTTACGTTTGATTATGTCACGGTTGGTTATATTAGGAGAGGTAGTTTGTTCTTAGCCCTATCGTCTGCTATTATGTGGATTCCTGCACCCTACAGTGCTCTAATGCTTTCAGCTTGGCACTGGGTAGGACAGCAATAGTGGTCTCTGCACGTTGTGTTCAGTCACGTTACTTTCGGTTAGGTTGGGCGAGGGCAAGTTTGGTCAGGATAGTTATAACTATCGTCTGTACACTGATATATGGTGGATTTCTTCACTCTACTGTGCTCTAATACTTCACGCTTGGCTCTGCGGCGGGGAGCAATTGCGGTCTAGGCACGACAGGTTGAGTTAGGCTATGTTAGGTTATGTTCCGTTATTTTGGGTTTGATTTGGGTGGCTCTGTCTTTCCTGATATACGCTGACTTTCTTGGGATTTCTGGGTTCTGCTGTCGACTAGTGTGTTCTGCTTTGCTCTGTGGAGGCCAGTAATTCAGGTCTCGGCACGTCAGGTTGAGTTAGGTTACGTTTGGTTATGTTACGGTATGTTAGGTAACGGGTGGACAGCTTTGACCTTAGTGCAATCGTCTGCTAATAAGTGGATTTCTGCGAACTAAATGCTCCAACATTTTCAGCTTTGCTCCGGTGAGGCCAGCAACAGTGGTCTCTGTTCATTGTGCTGATTCGGGTTATGCTCGGTCAGGATGGATTAGGTTAAGCTTGGTCAGGATTGGTTTAACTTTTGTGCTGAACACAGCTATTCGGTGGATTTCTGCGATCTATTGCGCCCTGGAATTCCCTGCTTGGCCGTGGGGAGTGCAGCAATAGCGGTCTCGGCACGTTTTGTTGAGTTATGCTATGTTTGGTTATGTTCTGATCGTTTGGGTTAGGTTTGGGTAGCCTTTACTATTTTGATATACACTGTGATTCAATGGATTTCTGCGTTCTGCTCTTCACTAATGTGTTACGCTTGGCTCTGTGGCGGCCAAAAATAGTGGTCGCTGCACGTTAAGTTGAGCTAGGTTACGTTTTGTTACGTTACGATTGCTTAGGTTAGGAGAGGATAGCTTTGACTTTAGTGCTATAGTCTGCTCATAGGCGGATTTCTGCGACCTACAGGGCCCAAATTTCTTTCGCTTGGCTCTGGGAATGCCAGAAATAGTGGCCTCGACACGTTATGATGCGTCACATTACGTGCGGTTAGTTTGGGTTAGACTAAGTTTGATCAGTGTCTCTTTAGGTTTTGTCCTGTACACTGCTATTCGGCGGATTTCTGGGCTCTACTGTGCTCTAGTATGTCCTGCTTGGCTTTCTGGAGGGCAGCGATAGCGGTCTTCGCACGTTAGGTTGAGATAGACTATGTTTGGTTATGTTCTGTTGGCTTGGGTTAGGCTTACGTAGCTTTGTCTTTTCTGATATAAAGTGTGGTTCTATTGGTTTCTGCGTTCAACCCTCCACTAATGTGTTGCCTTGCTTCTGGGGAGGCCAACAATTGTGATCGCGGCACATTATGTTGCGTCTTGTTACGGTCGGTTATATAACGATTGGTTAGGTTGGGAGAGGGTAGCTTTGACTTTAGTGCTGTAGTCTGCTATTAGGTGTATTTCTGCTCTCTACAGTGCTTTAATGTTTTTTGCTTGGCTCTCGGAAGGCCAGTAATGTTGGTCTCGGCGCGTTATGTTGGATCAGGTTACGCCCGATTACGTTGGGTTAGGCAATGTCTGGTCTGGATAGCTTAAACTTTTATGCTGTACGCTGCCATTCGGTGGGCTTCTGCGATCTACTGTACTCTAGTATGTCCTGCTTAACTGTGGGGAGCGCACCAAATGCCTTCTGGGCACGTTAGGTTGAGATAGGTCATGTTTGGCCATGTTCTGTTTTCTTCGGTTAGGTTCTGTGTAGTTACGACTTTTCCGCTATACAGAGCGATTCTATGGATTTCTGCGTTCTACTCTTCACTAGCGTGTGCCGCTTGGCTCTGGTGGGCCAGCAATAGTGGCCGCGGCACGCTAGGTTTTGTTATGTTCCGTTTTAATAGATTATGTTAGCATTGGTTACGCTTGCATTCCTTTGACTTTTCTACTGTACACTGCGGTTCTATGGATTTCTCGCTCTACTCTGCCCCAATAGGTCCTGCATGACCCTGGGGAGGACAGGAATGGTGGTCGCGGCACTTTCGGTTGTGTTAGGATACATGTAGTTATGTTAGGTTACGGCGGGCTAAGATGGGATAGTAATGCCCCCTGTGCTGCACACTGCATTTCTATGGACTTCTGCGTCCTATTGTGCGCTATCACGCTCCGCCTGTCTCTGGGGACTCCAGAAACGGTGGTCGCGACCCGTTAGGCTGAATTACATTACGTTTGGTTCGGTAAGGTTTGGTTATGTAAGGACGGGATAGCTTTGACTTTTGTCCTACACACTTCCATTCAGTTTATTTCTGCGCCCTACTGCGCTCTAATATGTTCTGCTTGTCTCCTGGGATGATAGCAATAATGTTCGTGGCACGTTTGGTTGATTTATGTTACGTTTCGTTTCCCTAGGTTATGTTTGGTTTTAATAGGGTGTCTTTGACTTTTCTGCTATACACCTCCATTCTGTGGACTACTGCCTCCTACTCTGCTCTGATATACCCTGCTTGATTCTGGGAATTCCAGCAACAGCGGTCTCGGCGCGTTCGGTTGTGTTATGGTACGTGTGATTATATTATGTTTGGATACGTTAGGAGAGGATAGCTTCGACTTTTTAGCTATGCATTGATATTCGGTGCATTTCTGCGCTCTACATTGCTCTATTATACTCTGCTCGCATCTGGGTAGGACAGCAGTAGTGGTCGTGGCACGAAAAGCTTAGCTCGGTTTCGTTTAGTCATGTTATGTTCGGTTGGGGTAGGGGAGGATAGCTCTTGCTTTGTGCTATACGCAGCTTTTCGGCGGATTTCTGCGCTCTACTGTGCTCCAGTATATCCTGCCTGGCACTGGGAACGCGTGTAATTGTGGTCCGGCAAAGTTAGGTTGAGATAGGCTACGTTAGGTTGGACTAAGTTAGCTATTTCTCAGTTTTGGTAGCTTCGACTTTTCCGTTATAAACTGAGATTCTATGGCCATCTGCTCTCCACTCTAATCTAATATGTACCGCCAGGCTCTCGGAGTCCAGCAATAGTGGCCTTGTCACGATAGATTGAGTTGTGTTACGTTTGATTACGATAGGATTTGTTAAGCCAGGAGGGTCTAGCTTTGACTTTTGCGCTATGCACTCCTATTCGGAGGATTCCTGCATTCTACTGTGCTCTAATTTGTTCTGCTTGGCACTGAGGGCGCCGAAAATGGTGGTCTCGGCCCGCTATGATTATTTAGTCTACGTTTGCGCTTGGTTAGGTTAGTACGCGGTAGGTTGTGATACATTTGACCTTTGTGCTATGCGCTGCTATTCGGCGACACTGTGCGCACTACTATGGCCTAGTATACTCTGCTTGTCCTACGGGATTCCAGCAATAGGTGTATCGGCACGTTCGGTTAAGTAAGGATATATCTGATTATATTACGTTTGGATAGGATAGGCCAAGACACCTCTAATTTTTGTGCCATACACTGCTATTCGGTTGATTTCTGCAATCTACGCTG
>NW_016922293.1:4929-25678 GCF_001483705.2 Eufriesea mexicana | reverse complement strand
CGTGGCACGATAGGATGTGCTATGTTACGTTTGGTTAGGATAGGATGAGATTGGCTTGGCTACGATGCCTTTGACTTTTGTGCTGTACACTGATATTCGGTGGATTTCTGCGTCCCACTGCGCTCTAATATTCCCTGCTTGGCACTGGGGAGGTTAGCAAAGGTGCTCGCGGCTGGTTATATTGGGTTAGGCTTCGCTTCGTTAGGTTATATTTGTCTGGGTTAGGTATGGCCTGCTTTGACTCACCCGCTACACACTTCGATTCTATGGGTTTCTGCTCTCTACCCTCCTGTAATAAGCTCTGCTTGGATCTGTGGAGGCCAGCAATAGTGGTCGCATCACGTTAGGTTTAGCTAGAATATGTTTGTTTGGGTCAGTATTGGTAGCCTTGACTGTCGTGGTACACACTGTCATTCGGTGGATTTCCGCGCTCTGCTATGCTCTCCTCGACTCTGGGAAGGCCAGCAATATCTTTCGCGGCTCCATAGGTTGTGTTACGTTACGCGTGGGTATGTCACGATTTGTTACGTTTGTAAAGGGAAGATTCGACTCTTCTGCTATACACTGCGGTTCCATGGACTTCTGCGCCCCACTCGCCTCTAATATGATCCACTTGACTCTGTGGAGGGAAGCAATGCTGGTTGCAGCACGATAGATTGAGTTAGGTTGTGTATGGTTGGGTTAGGCTGGGTAGGGTTAGGTTGTGATATCTTTGAGGTTTGTGCTTTACACTGCAATGCGGCGGATTTCTGCGCTCTGCCGTCCTCTAGTATATTCAGGCTGGCTCCGTGGAAGACATCAATGGTGGAGTAGGTACTTTATGTCGGTTTGGGTTACGTTTGGCTATGTTACGTTTGGTTCGGTTAGGCTAGGATAGTTCTGACAATTGCACTATACATTGCTATTCGGTGACATCTGCGATCTGCTGTGCTCTACTATGCTCTAGTCGACTCTGGTCAGGGCAGCAATTGCAGTCGCGGCTCTTTAGTTTGTGTTAAGTTACGTTTGTGCATCTTAGGATTGGTTCGGCTTGTAGAGCGTATCTTCGAACTTTCTGCTATACACCGAGGTTCTATTTACTCCTGTGCTGTCCTCTCCTCTAATATGCTCTGCTTGACTCTGTGGTGATCAGCAATTCTGATCGCGGCACGTTTCGTTGGATTAGATTACGTTTGGTTCGGTTGGGCTGTGTAGGGTTAGGTAAATGTAGCTTTGACTTTTGTGCTTTTCACGGCTATTCGGAGCATTTCTGCGCACCACTGTGCTCTAATATGCTCAGCCTGTCTCCGAGGGACCTAGCAATAATGGTCACGGCACCTTAGGTTAGGTTAGGATACGTTTGGGTAGGTTATGTTTGGCTGGGTAAGGTCTGCATAGCTTTGACTTTCGTGGTACATACTGCCGTTCGTTGGATTTCTGCGCTCTACTGTGCTCCGGTATGATCAGCTTGGCACTAGGGAGGCCAGCAATAGTGGTCTAGGCGCTTTAGGCTGGTTTATGTTGCGCTTGGTTATGTTAGGTTTGGCTAGGTTAGGGTAGGATAACAGTGTCTCTGAGCTACAATCTGCTATTCGTCGGATTTCTGCACACTAGTGTGGTCAAGCACGCTCTGCTTTGCTCTGTGGGGACCTTAAATAGTGGCCCGGCTCGTTAGGTTTAGTTACATTACGTTTGGTTAGGTGAGGTTAGGTTAGGTTTTATCAGGATATCTTTGTCTTTTGTGCTCTTCACTGGAGTGCGGTCGATTTCTACGTTGTGCTGTTTTCTAGCATATTTAGCTTGTTTGTGTGCAGGCCAGAAATTGTGTTCTCAGCACGTTAGTTTGAGTTAGGTTACGTTTGGTTATACAACGTTTGGCTAGGTTAGGGTAGGGAAGATCTGTCCTTTCTGTATTCTGTTCGTAGGATTTCTTCGCTCTGCCGTGCTCTAATATACTCTGCTTGTCCCTGGGACGACCAGCAGTAGTGGTCTCGCCAAGTTAAGTATAGTTAGGTTACTTTTGGTGAGGTTACGTTTGATTAGGATAGGTTTGGATAGCTCTGACTTTCTTGGCAAGGACAGTCATTAGGTTGATTTCTGCGCTCTTCTCTGCTCTACTGCATTTTGGTTGGACCTGGGGCGTCCAGCAATAGCGGTCGCGGCTAGTTTTATTGAGTTATGCGTCGTTAGGTCAGTTTACATTTGTCCCGCGTTTGGTCTGTGTAGCCTTGGCTTTTCTGCCATACAATGCGATTCTATGAATTTCGTCTCACTCCACTCATCTAATAAGTTCTTCATGGCTCTGGGGAGGCCAGCAGTAGTGGTCGCGGCAAGTTGGGTTGAACTTTGTTGCGTTTGGTTAGGTTCGGTTAGGCTAGGTTTGGTCAGGATATCTTCGACTGTTGTGCTACTTGCTCCAATGCGGTAGGTTTCTAAGCTCTACTCTTCTCTACTATATCCTGCTTAGTCCTGCGGGGGTCAGAAATGGTGGTCCGGACACGGTAGGCTTTGTTATGTTACGTTTGGTTAAGTTACGTTAGGTAATGTTAGGACAGGATAGATGTGACTTTGTTCTAGACACTTCTATTTAGTGGATTTCTGCGCCCTACTGTGCTCTAATATGCTATGCTCGACACTGGGGATGCCAGTAATAGTGGCCCCTACATGCTATGTTGAGATGGGCTACGTTATGTTATGTTACCTTTGGTTAGGGTAGGAGATGGTAGCTTTGAAGCTTTTTGCTGTACTCTGCTCTTCAGCGGATTTCTGCGCTCTGCTTTGCCCTACTATACTCTGCTCGCCTCTGGGGAGGCCAGCAAATGCGGTCATGTCACGCTAGGCTGTGTTATGCTGCGTTTGGTAATGTTGCGATTGCTCTGGTTAGGATTGGTTAGCTTGGCTTTGTGCTATACGCCCCTCTTCGGAGGATTTCGACGCTCTACATTGCTCTACTGCACCTTGCTCGACCCTGGGGAGGCCAGCAGTAGTGACCTGGGCACGTTAATTTTAGTTCGGTATCGATCAATTATGTTTCGTTTGGTTAGGTTAGGATAGGGTAGCTTTGTCTTTTGTGGCATACGCTGTTAATCTGTGGATATCTGCGTAGGCGAACATACGCCAGCTTAACATTCCGTGCTGCGACCACGATTGCTGGTCTCCCCACGGGCAAGCAGAATATAGTAGAGCTACGTAGGGTGTAGAAATCCACCGAACACCAGTGTATAACCCAAAGGTCAAAGCTAGCCTCTCCTTGCGTATCCAAACGTAATATAAAGGAACGTAACCTAACTTAATTTAACGCCCCGAGTCCACTGCTGCTGGCTTCCGCAGAGACAAGCAGAGTATACTGGATCACAGTAGAGCGCAGAAAGCCACCACATAGCAGTGCATAGCACAAAAGACAACCAAACTCTAACCCAGCCTGGCCTAACCTAACCTAAGCAAACGTAGAGTTGCTAAACCTAACGTGCCGTGTCCACTATTGCTGGCCTCCAGAGCCAAGCTGAATATGCTAGAGCACAGTAGAGCGCAGTAATCCACCTCAATGCTGTGTATAGTACAAAAGCGGAAGGTACCCTAACCAAACCTGTCCTCACATAACCTAACGGAACGCTGCATAACTCAAAGAATGGTGCCGAGGTTAGCGTTGCTGGCATCCTCAGAGCCAAGCAGAGCATATTATAGCAATGTATAGCGAGGAAATATGCCGAGTGACAGTATATATCAGAAAAGTAAGAGCTACCCTATCCTAACCTAACCAAACGTGACATGGCCGTAGATAACCTACCTCATACTAACGTCCCGAGTCCGCTATTGCTGGCCACCACAGAGTCTAGCAACCAATACTAGAGCACTGCAGAGCTCAGAAATCCACAGACCGACAGTGTACACCGCGTAAGTCGAAGCTGTCCAAACGCAGCCCAGACTAACGTAACCATACGGAGCGTAACATAACTCAACCTAACCTGCCGAGACCACTACTGCTGGACACCCCAGAGCCATGCAGAGAATATTAGAGCGCGCTGGAATGCAGAAATCCTCCGAATGGCAGTATATAGCACAAAAGTCAAAGTACCCTAACCTAACCTAGCCAAACGTAACATATGCAAACGTAACCTAACCCAACCCAACATGGCGAAGCAGCCACTGCAGGCCTCCGCAGAGACAAGCAGAATGTGCTGGAGCGCAGTAGTGAGCAGAAATCCACCGCATTGCAGTGAATAGCACTGAAGTCGAAAATATACTTACCCAACATGTACCGACCAAACCTAACCAACCATAACATAACAGAAACAAACGTGCCACGGTTACTACTGCTCGCCACCACAGAGTCGAGCAGAGTATATTAGAGCAATATCGGGAGCAGAAATCCACCAAATTTCAGTGCAGAGCACAAGAGTCTGGGATATCCTAACCTAACCTGGCCTAACCTAACCTCGCCATACGTAGCATAACTTAACATGACGTGCCGTGAACGCTGCCACTGGAATCCCCAGAGCCAAGCATAATATAGTACAGCACTGCAGATCACAGAGGTCCACCGAAAAGCAGATTACTGCACAATAGTCAAAGAAATCCTAACCAATCCTTCCTAACCTGCCCCATCGAAACGCAAGATGTCTCCATCAAACGTGCCGAGACCTCTGTTACTGGTCACCACAGAGCCAAGCAGAAAATATTAGAACGCAGTAGAGCGCAGAAATCGGAGCATAGCAGTTTGTATCTCAGAAGTCTATAATATCCCATCCTCACCTCACCAGGCGTGCCATAATCGAACGTGGCATAACTCAACCTAATGTGCCGAGACCACTGTTTCTGGCCTCCCCACAGCAAAGCGCAGAAATCCGCCGCAATGCATTGTATAGCGTAAAAGTCAAACATACCCTCACATAACCTGATCAAAACTAACTTATACAAACGTAGCGTGTCTCAACATAGTGTGCCGCGAACAATGCTCCTGGCCTTCCCAGATCCAAGCAGAATGTTGTAGAGCACAGTACATCATAGAGACCCATCGAATATCTGTGTATAGCACAAAAGTTGAAGCTAACCCCTCCTAACCTGACAAAACGTAACATAACCTATCATAACGGAACCCATCCTGGGGTGCCGCTACCACTATTGCTGGCCCGTCAAGAACCAAGCAGAGTATAGCAGACAATTGTAGGACGCTGGAACCGACAGCACAGCAGTGCATAGCACAAAAGTCATAGCTATGCCGAGCAAATATTACCAAACGTGTACTAACCTAACTCGTCATAACTAAACCTAACGTCCCGCGACCACTATTGCTGGCCTCCCGAGAGTCGAGCAGAATACAGTTCAGCCATTCATCGTTCAGAAATCAGCCGAGGTGCAGTATAGCATAAAAGTCTAAGCTACCCTATCCTTACCTAACCAAACGTGACATAACCAAGCGCAACCGAACTCAGCCTTACCTGCCGAGAGCACAAATGCTGGCCTCCCCATAGCCAAGCGGAGCATACTAGTGCACAGTAGAGCGCAGAAGGCTACGGAATAGCAGTGTATAGCAAAAGCGTCAAAGCGTCCCTGACCAAACTTTACTCACACACAAAGATCCAAACGTAACGTAACTCAACCAAACTTGCCACGACCACTATTGCTGGCCTCCCCACAGACAAACAGAGTCTAGTAGAGCAATGCATAGCGCAGATGTAGACCGAAGAGCACTGTAGAGCACAAAAATCACAGCTACCCCAGCCAAACCTAATCCAACTTAGCCCAAAGGAACCAAACATAACTAAACCTAACGTGCCGAGATCACTGTTGCTAGCCTCCCCGCAGCCAAGTAGAATATACTGTAGATAAGTTGAGGAGAGTGACCCACCGCATTGCAGTGTACAGCGCGGCAGTATATGTATCGTAATCCAACCTGACGTAACCTAATCTAACCGAGCGCAGCATAACTCAACATAAGGTGCCGAGATTATTAATGCTGCGCTCCCCAGAGACAAGCAGACGCTCGTACAGCAATGCAGAACAGAGGTATCGACCGAGGAGCTGTGTACAGCACAAAGGTCAAGATCATGCTAACCCAACCTAACCTCTCCTAGCCTACCCTAGCGTAACCTACCTCAAACCAGCGTGCCACGGAAGCTATTGCTGCACTGCTCAGAGACAAGCAGACGCCAGTAGAGCAGTGTAGTGCACAGATATCGAACTATCAGCACCGTATAACACATATGTCAATGTTATCCTTTCCTAACCTGACCAAACGTACCATAAACAAAGGAACATAGCTCAACCTATCGTGTCAACGCCACTGTTGCTGACTTACCCAGCGCCGAACAGAACACATTAGAGTAGAGCAGAGCGCAGACATCCATAGAATCGCAGTGCATAGCACAATAGTCGAAGCTATGCTGTCCTAACACAACGAAGCGTAACATAAGCGATCGTGGCTTAACTCAAACTAACGTGCCGGTACCACTATTGCAGGCCTCCCAAAAGACAAGCAGAGCATGATAGAGCACAGTAGATCGCAGAAATCCACCGATCAACAGCGTACACCACGCAAGTCGAAGCTATCCTAACTATACATGGCCAAACCTAGCCTAAGCAACGGCAACGTAACGAAACCTAACGTGCCACGGCCACTATTTCTTGACTCACCAGGGTCCGGCAGAGTGTGCTAGAGCACTGTGGACCGCATAAATCCTCCGAGTGGCATTGTATAGCGCAAAAGTCAGAGAAACAATAAGAAGCGTTCCTAACCTAACCTAACGATGCGTAACCTAACTCATGCTAGCGCGCCGGGACCACTAATACCGGCCACCCCAGAGCCAAGAGGAACATATTAGAGTACAGTAGTGCGCAGAAGTCCACCGAGTAGCAGTGTATCGTGCAAAAGGAAAAGCAATCCACTCCTAATATATACAATCTTGACATAACCAATCGTAACATAACTAAGCCTAACGTACTACCACCGCTATAGCTGGCCTCCCCAGAGACAAGCAGGACATACTAGAGCACATTAGCTCGCAGCAATCCGCCGCACTGCTGTGAATTGCGTAAACGAATTGGATATCCCAACCTAACCTGACCAAGCCTCACGGAACTAAACGTAGAATAATGGAGCATAGCGTGCCGCGGCCACTGCTACTGGAATCCCCACAGTCATGCAGAATATGGAAGAGCAAAGTCGTTCACAGGGATCCACCGGAAAACAGTGTACAGCGCGAAAGTCAAAGCCATCCTAGCCAAGCTTAACCTAACCTAACCAAATAAAAGGTAACGTAACTCAAACTAACGGGCCGCGACCACCACTGCTTGCTACCACATAGCCGAGCAGAGGATAGTAGAGCAATGTAGAGGTAGAAAATCGTCCGTATATCAGTGTACAGCGCAAAAGTCAAAAATATCCGAACCTTACATGGCCTAACCTAACCTAACCAATCAGTAGCACAACTGGACATAAGGAGCCAAGACCACTATTGCTGGCCTCTGCAGAGCCAAGCAAAACATACTGGAGCACACTAGAGCGCAGAAGTCCACCGGATAGCAGTGTATAACACAAATGTCGAAGCTATCCTATCCTAATGCGCCCAAGCTCGACATGAACAAACGTAACGTAACTCAACCTAACGTACCCCGATCACTACTGCTGGCCTTCCCAGAGTCGATCAGATCTCACTAGATGATAGTGGAGCGCAGAAATTCATAGATTCGCAGTGTATGGCACGAATGTCATACCTATCCAGACCAAACAAAAGCTAACATAACCTAACCAAACGTAGCCTACCACAACGTACCGTGCTGCGGCCACTATTGGTGGCATTACCAGTTCTGACTATAATATAGTAGAGCACAGTACAGCACAGGAATACTTGGAATAGCAGTGACAAGCACAAAAGTCAAAGTAGCCTAGCCTAACCTAGTCAAGCGTAACACATACGAACGTAGCCAAACGCAGCCTAACATGGCGAGAACACTACTGCTGGCCTCCACATAGAGAATCATAGTATACCAGAACTCAGTGGAGCGCAGGAATCCCTCGCACTGCAGTGAACGGCGCAAAAACGTAGATACCATAACCTAACCCGACATAATTTTAGCCAACCAAGCGTAGCGCAACCCATCATGACGTGCAGCGACCACTGCTCCAGGCCTCCTCGGAGCAAAGCAGAACTTATCAGAGCACAGTAGGTCACAGAAATACACCGAATAACAGTGTATAGCACGAAGGACATAGCTATCCTAACCAAACATACCCCAAACTATCCGAACCAAACATAATCTAACCCAAAATAACGTGCCACGACCACTATTGCTCACCTCCCAAGAGCCGGGCAGAGTAAAGTAAAGCAACGTGTAGCGCAGAAATGCACCGAATAGCACTGTATGACACACAAGTCAAAGAAATCCTAACCATGCCTTTCAAACCTACGCTAACGGAACGTAACATAGCTCAACCTAACGTGCCGAGACCACCATTACTGGCCACTCCAGAGGTAAGCAGAGCATGTTACAGCAGACGAGAGTGCAGAAACGAATAGCGGTGTATGTTACAAATGACAAAGTATCCTTTCCCAAACTAGCCAAACGTAGCAAAACCAAACGAAACCTAAATCAACATAACATGACGAAACCACTATTGCTGGCCACCAAAAGGACAAGCAGGATGTACTAGAGTACAGTAGTGCGAAGGACCCACTGCATTGCAGTGAATAGCACAAAGGCCGTAGATATCCCAACCAAACCTGACCTAACCTAACCTAATCTAAGCAAACTTAGCATAACTCAATATGACGTGCTGCGACCACTGCTGCGGGACTCATCAGAGTCAAGCAGAATACAGGAGAGCACAGTAGATCACTGGAACACGACGAACAATAGTTTATAACGCTAAAGTCGAAGCAATCCTAACCAATCGTAATATAACTCAGCATGATCGAATGTAGCCTAACACAACCTAACGTGCCGAGACCACTATTGCTGGACCCACAGCGGCAAGCAGAACATACTACAGCACATCAGAGAGCAGAAATCCACCGTATGGCAATGTATAGCACAAGAGCAGCAGATATCCCAGACCAACCTGTCCTAACCTAACCTAACCGAACGTACCGTAGCTCAACAATTCTTCCCGCGACAACTGCTCCTGACCACCCCTGTGCCAAGCAGAGTGTAGTAGAGCACAGTAGATCACAGAAACCCAGCGAATGACAGGGTAAAGTACGTGAGTTAATGTCGTCCTATCCAAATTTGGCCTAACATAGCATAACCAAACGAAGCATAACTCAACGTACCGTGCCAGCACCACATTGCTCGCCTCCCAAGAGTCGAGAAGAGAATATCAGAGGAATGTCGAACGCAGGAGTCCACCGAATTGCAGTGTGTACCACAGAAGTCGAAGTTGTCCTAACCTGACCTGACCAAACCTATCCTATCCAAGCTTAGCGTAACTCGACGTAACGTGCCGCGACCACTGCTGCAGCAATCCCCGGAGACAAGCAGAATATATTAGAGCACGGCAAATCGCAGGAATCCACCTAAAAGCGTATGCAGCACGAGAGTCAATGTCATCCTAACCAAACTCAGCCTAACCTAACATAACCAAACATAACCTAACTCCACCTAGCGTGCCGCGACCTCTATTGCTCAACTCCCCGGAGTCGAGCGGAGTATAGTGGAGCAATGCAGATCTCGGGCATCCGCCGAATCGCAGTGCATAGCCCAGAAGTCAAAGAAATAGTGACCAAGCCATGCTAACCTAACCCTGCGATACGAAACGTAACTCAATCTGGCGTGCCGGGAGTAATACTACTTACCCCCGCAGAGCCAAGCAGAGCATATGGAGCATGTTAGGGCGATGAAATCCACTGAATAGCAGCGAATAGCAGTAAAGACAGAGTTGCAAGGCCTGACCTAGCCAAGCGTAACACACCCGAACGTAGCTTAAAGGAGCCTAATACTACGAGACCACTATTGCTGGCCTCCACAGAGACAAGCAGGATGTACTACAGCACAGTTGACCGCGGAAATACACCGCATTGCAGTGAATACCACAAGGGCCATAGGTAGCCTAACCTAACCTCACCTAATCCAACATTAGCAAACATAACCAAACTCCGCCTGACGTGCCACGAACACTAATGCTTGCCACCCCTGTGTCGAGCAGCGTATAGTAGAGCAATATAGGGCGCCGAAATCCACCGAATAGTAGTGTATAGCACAAGAATCGAAAGTACCTTAACCAAACCTGGCCTAACCTAACATAACCTAACCAAGCATAACCCAACCTAACGGACCACGACGGCAGTTGCTCGCCTCCCCAGGACCAAGCAGAATATACAAGAGCACAGTAGAGCATGGAAATGCACCGCATTGAAGTGCATGGCACAATAGTGAAGAACACCCTAGCCTAACTTGACCTAACATAACCTATCCAAACGTAGTGTAACTCATCGTGGCGAGACGAGACTAATATTGCTGGCCTCCGCAGAGCCGGGCAGAAAATGTTAGAGCACAGTAGAATGCAGGAATCCACCGAATAGGCGTGTATAGCACAGGAGTCAAGACTACCTTGTCCTAACCTAACCAATCGTAGCATAAATGTACGTAACCTAACACAACATAACGAGCCGCGACCACTATCTCTGGCCTCCACATAGCCAAGCAGGGTACATTAGATCGCAGTGGATCGCAGACATTCACCGCATTGCAGTGATAGGCACAAAAGGGGAAGATACCGTAACCTAACCTGATTTCACATACCCAACCCAAAAGTAGTGTAACTCAACATACGTGATGAGGCAAATATTGCTGTACTCCCCAGAGCCAATCTGAACATATTAGAGCACAATAGAGCGCAGAAATTCGCCGCACTACAGTGTAAAGCACAAAAGTAAAGATAACATAGCCTAACCTGATCTAACCTAAACCTACCAAACGTAGCCAACCCAAGAATAGGGTGCTGAGACTGCTATTGCGGCCCTTCCCAGAAGACAGCTGAAAATATGAGATCAGAGTGGAGCGCAGAAATTCAACGAATATCAGTTTATAGCGCTAATGTCATAGCTACCCTGGTCTTGTCTGACCAAACACAACATATCCAAGCGCAAACTAACCCGACCTAACGTGCTAAGACCACTATTGCTGACTTCCACAGAGCCTACCGGATTATACTAGAGCACAGTAAAGCGCAGTAGAGTTCTGAAGTCCGCCGCAATGCAGTGTAAAGCACAAAATCCATAGATATTCTATCCTTACCTGACCTAACCCAATCTACCCAAACGTAGAGTAACACAGCATAAAGCGCAGAGGCCAGTATTGCGGTCTTTCCCATAGCCAAACTAAGGATGTCTGATCACAGTGGAACGCAGATATCCACCGAATAGCAGTTCGTAGCGAAAAAGTCATAGCTATTCTGGTCTAGCCTGACCAAAAATAACACAAGAATACGTAACATAACCCGACCTATCGTGTCTTGACCGTCTATTGCTGACTTCCACAAAGCTAACCAGGATACACTAGAGTGCAGTGGAGCGCAGAAATCCGCCGCATTACAGTGTAAAGCACAACAGCTGAAGATATCCTAATCTAGCCTGACCTAACCTAACCAAACCGAACGTAGCCAGACTCATAGTCACTTGCCGATGCCACTGTTGCTGGCACTTCAAGAGCCACGCTGTATATATATGAGAGCAGTAGAGTACAGGAATCCTCCGCATTGCAGTGTAAGGCTCAAACGACGAACAGACACAAACCTAACATTTCCAAGCCTAACCTAACCAAACGTAGCCCAACTCAACGTAACGAGCCGATACCACTATTGCTGGCCCTTTCATAACCGAGCTGAACATATTAGAGCGTTGCAGCGTGCAGAAATCCGCCGAATGGCATTGGATGGCAAAAAAGTCAATGCCTGCCTCTCCTAACCTAACCAAACGTGACATGCCCAAACGTAACATAACTCAACCTAACATGACGAGAACTAAATTGCTCGCCACCGCAGAGACAAGAACAATGTACCGGAGTCCAGTATAGTGTAGAAATCCACAGCATTGCGGTCAATAGCACACAAGACGTATATATCCTGGCATAACCTGCCGTAACCTAACCGTGCCGTACGCAGCATAGCTCAGCATAACGTGCCGATGCGACTCCTGCTGGCTTCGACTGAGCCAAGCAGAATGTACTGGAGCACAGTGGAGCGCAGAAATTCAGCGCACTCCCGTGAATAGCACAGAAACAGGAGGAATCCCAGCAAACCTGACACAACGTAACCTAACCAAACGTAGCATAACTCAATATAACGTGCCGCGACCACTGCTACTGGCCTCCCAGAGCCAAGCAGCACATGTTGGAGCACAGTAGGGCGTAGAGATCCTCCGAATGGCAGTGAATGGCACGAAAGTCTAAGATACTCCGTCCTAGAATACCCGAACTTGTCAAATGCGATCGTAGCCTAACTAAACCTAACGCGCCGAGACCACTATTGCTAGTCTCCCCAGAACCAAGCAGGAAATATTAGAGCGCAGTAGGTGGCAGTAATCGGAGGATAGCAGTGCATAGCTCAGATGTCTAAACTCTCCTGTCTTAACCACACCAAACAAGATAACATAACGTGGCATAGCTCAACCTACGTGTCGAGACCAATATTGGTGGAGTCCTCAGAGCCAGGCAGAGAGACTAGAGCGCATTATAGCGCAGAAATCCTCCGAGTAGCGGTAAATAGCGCAGGAGTCTAAGTAGCCTGTCCTATCCTAGCCAGAGTATCGTATCCAAACGAAGCCAAACTAAAGACAATATAACCAGATCACTATTGCTGACATCCGCAGAGACAAGTAGAATGTACTTGGGCGCAGTGGAGGGCAGAAATCCACCTCATTCCAGTGAATAGCACAAAGGCTATTCCCAACCTTTCCCGAACTAACCTAACTGAACGTAGCATAACCCAACATGTCTTGACGCAACCACTGCACCTGTCATCCCCAGAACTAAGCGGAATGTAGTAGATCACTGTAGATCACGGAAACTAAAGGAATAGGTTCGTAAAGCACAAAATGCGAAGTAGCCTATCCTAATCTAGCCAAACGAAACATTCTCAAACGTACCCAAACTCAACCTAACATTACGAGGCAGCTATTGCTGACCTGCACAGAGACAAGTAGCGTGTACTAAAGCACAGCTGTTCGCATAAATAACCCGCATTGCAGTCAAAAGCACAAAAGTCGAATATATCCTAACATAACCTGACCTAACCTAACATAAGCGTACGTAGCGTTACTAAAAGTTGCGTGCAGCGAAAACCGCTGCCGGACTCTACATATCCAAGTAGAATACAGTAGAACACAGTAGGTAACGGGAAACCGCCGTATAATTGTGTATAGCGCGGAAGTCGAGGCCAACCTAATATAACATGTCCTAACGTAACATAGTCAATAGTAGCCTTACTCAACATAACGTGCCGCGTCTATTGCTGGTCTCCACAGGACCAACCAGAATATGGCGGAGCACGGTCGCGTGCAAGAATGCTCCGAAAAGCAGTGTATACCACGAAAGCCAAAGATAACCTGATCGAGCTTGACATAGCGTAACCTAATCAAACGTAATCTAACTCAAACTAACGTGTCGAGATCACTATTCCACGCCACCCCAGAGCCAAGCAGAGCATACTAGCGCACAGTTGGGCGCAGAAGTCAACCGATTACCACTGAGTAGCATAAAAGTCAAAGCTATCCATTCCTAGTAAATCCAAACCTAACATAACCAAACGTAATAACATAACGTACATGGACCACTATTGCTGGCCTCCCCAGGGCCAAGCAGAATGTAATAAAGCGCAGTCGAGCGCAGAAATCCAACGAACAACAGTGTATAACACGGAAGCCCATACCGTTACAGAAATTAACCCAACCTAAGCTGACCAATCGTAACCTAACTCAACCTAACGTGCCGAGACAAATATTGCTGTCAGTTCGAAGGCTAAGTATAATTTAGTAGAGCGCATTACAGCGCGAGAATGCTCCAAATAGCAGTGTATAGCACGAAAGTCTAAGTTACCTGGCGGAGCTTAACCAAACCAAACCTAACCAAAAGTAAATTAACGCAGCCTAACGTGCCGATACAAATATTGCTGGCCTCCCCAAAGTCAAGGAGAAGGTACTAGAGCACAGCATGGCGCACAGATCCAAATCATTGCAGTGTATAGCACAGAAGTCAAACATATCCTGTCGGAACTTGTCCTGACCTAACATATCCAAACCTAGTGTAACTCAACATAAAGTTACGATACCAATATTGCTGGCTTCCCAGATCCGAGCAGAGCATATTAGAGAGCATTGGTGTGCAAAAATTCACCGAATTGTAGTGAATAGCACCAAAGTCGAAGTATCCTATCCTAATATGTCCAATCCTAACATAAACAAACGTAACATTGCTCAAACTAACATGACAAAACCACTATTGATGGCCTCCACAAAGGCAAGCAGAAAATACTAGACCACACAAGAGCGCAGAAGTCCACCGAATAGCAGTGTATAGTACAAAAATCAAAGCTATCCTATCCAATACGTCCAATCCTAACATAAACATTCGTAAAATAACTCAAGCAGACGCACCCCGACCATTATTGCGACCCTCCACACAGTAGATCAGAGCTTGCTAGGGGGGAGTAGAGCGCTGAAATACACAGATTCTCAGTGTACAGTGCAAAAGTCATATCCATCCGGACCCAATCTCAGCTAAAATAACCTAACCAAACGTAGCGCACCCCAACGTAATGTACCGCGGCCACCATTGGTGGCATTCCCAGTTCTAAGCATAATATAGTAGAGCATAGAACAGCGCAGAAATGCTCCGAATAGAAGCGTATAGCACGAAAGTCTAAAATAACCGGACCGTGCTTACCTTAACCTAAACCAATGAAACGTAGACTAACTTATCCTAACGAGCCGCGAACGCTATTGCTGGCCTCCGCAGGATCAAGCAGAATATAGTAGAGCACACTCGAGCGCAGAAATCATCCCAATAGCAGTGCAAAGCGCAGAAGTCAATGTAGACTATCCTAACATAGCCAAGCGTGACAGGCCCGAACGTAATATCAAACAACCTAACTTGACGAGACCACAGTTGCTCGCCTCCGCAGAGAAAAGGAGAAGGCTCCAAAACACAATATAGTGCAGAAATCCACCTCACTGCAGTGAATTGCATAAAAGCCGTACACAGCCATGCACAACCTGACGAAACCAAACCTAACCAAACGTAGCATAACGCAAATAGCGTGCAGAGACCACTGCCCCTTGCCACCACATTGCCAAGCAGAATGTAGTAATGCACAGTAGCTCACAGACATACAACGAATAATAGTGTGCAGCACGGAAGTCAACGCCAGCCTGACGAAACATAGCCTAACCTAGCTTAACCAAACCTTACATAATTAATGCAAACGTGCCGCGACCACTATTGTTCGACTCCCCAGAGTCGAGTGGAGTGTAGCCGATGAATGTAGAGCGCAGAAACCAACCGAGTGGCGGTTTACAGAACAAAAGGCAAAGATATCCTGACTGAGCCTTCCTAACCAACCTTAGCGGAACGTAACCTTACTCGAGCTAACGTACCGGGACCACTAATGCTGTCTGTCACAAACACAAGCAGAATGTTCTGCAACACATTAGAGCGCAGAAATATGCCAAACAGCAGCGTAAAGCACAAAAGTCAGAGGTACCCTAACCTTACCTGGCATGACCTGACTTTAAAAAGGTGGACTTACTAATCCTAACGTGACGAGACCAATATTGCTGTCCCCGGCGCTAAGCAGAACACACCAGGGCACAGTGGAGCGCAAAAATCCAACGAATAGCAGCGTATAGCACAAAGGTCTGAGGTACTCTATCCTAACATAACCAAACGTATCATAACCGAACGCAATATAACTCAGACAAATGTGCCGAGACCAATACTGCTGGACTCCCCATAGCCAAGCAGTGTGTTCTATAGCCTAGTGGAGCGCCGATGTCCACCGAATAGCAGTGTATAGCACAAATATCATTGCCCTCCTAACCAAACTTTGTCTAACATGACCAAACCGACCGCAGCATAACTCAGCCAAACGTGACGCGACCGCAATTGCTGGCCTCCCCATATTCGAGCAAAGTGTAGTAGAGCAATGAATATCGCAGAAATCGACCGAGTAGAAGTGTATAGCGCCAAGGTCGAAGTTATCCTGTCCTAACCTAGCCAAACGTGACATAAGGAACCGTAGCATAACTCTACCTAACCTGCCTACACCACCACTGCTGACCTCGCCAGAGCAAAGCAGAATATACTAGAGCGATGGAAAGCGCAGGAATTCTCCGCAATGTGGTGCAAAGCACAAAAGTCAAAGATATCATGATCTAACCTGACATAGCCTGTCCTAGCCAAACGATGCTTAACTAAGCCTAACGTGCCGAGACCACAATTGCTGTCATCCACAGCGCCAAGCATGGAACATTATAGCACAGTAAAGGGACAAAATCCACCGAAGAGCAATGTATAGCACAAAAGTCAAATATATCCTAACATAACCAGGTCTAACCTAACCTAAACAGACGTAGAGTAACCAGACCTAACGTGACTCGAGCACTGTTTCTGGCTTCCCCAATAGCATGCAAAATATGATGGAGCACAGTACAGCACACAGGTCCATAGAATAGCCGTGCATAGCACAAAAGCCAAAGATATCCTCACCGAAGCCAAACAATCCTAACCTAACCAAACGTGACCTAGCCCAATCTAACGCGCCGCGGCCATTATTTCTGGAATTCCCAGGTCAAAGCAGGGAATATTAGAACACAGTAGAGCGCAGAAATCCACCGAATAGCAGTGTACACCACAAAAAACGTAGCTACCCTCGCCTACCATAACCAAACCTATTAAAGCAAAACGTAACCTAACGCAACCTAACGTGCCTGGGCCGCAGTTACTGTCCTCCCCACAGCAAAGCAGAATATAATAGAGCACCGGAGATCGCAGGAATTCGCCGCACGGTATTGCAGAGCACATAAATCGAAGATATCGTAACCTTACGTATCCAAACGAGGATTAGCACAACCTAACGTGCCGAGACCACCATTGCTGGCGTCAACAGCGCCAAGCAGAGCACAGTAGAGGAGGGTAGAGCACAGAAGTCCTAGAGTCGCAGTGCGAGGCACAAGAGTCGAAGCTATCCGATACTAGCAGAACCAAACGTAACACAACCGAACGATGCTTAGCTCAACCTGACGTTCACACTATCCTAACCATACCTAACGTGCGGAAGCAGCTAAGGCAGGCCTCCTACTGTCAAGCAGAGCATATTAGAGCACAGTAGAGCGCAGAATGCTAACCGACAGAAGTGTATTGCACAATAGTCAAAGCTATCCTAACCAAACCTATACAAACCTATCCTAACTGAGCGTAACACGACTCAGCCTAGCATAACGCGGACACTACTCCTGGCGTCCTCAGAGACCAGCAGAGAGTGGTAGAGCACAGCAGAACGCAGAAGCCCATAGAATCGCAGTTTGTAGCAGAAAAGTCAAAGCAATCCTAAACTAAGCTACCGTTGCCTAATACAGCAAAACGTAATCTAACATAACCTGACGTACCGCGACCGCTATTGCTGGCCTTCAGAGAGCCAAGCAAAATATGTTTGGACACAGCAGAGGGCAGAAATCCATCAAATAGCAGTGTATACCGTAAGAGACAAAGGAATCCTCTACACACCTATCCAAACGAAATGTAACCAAACGTTGCATAACATAACCTAACGTGACGAGAGGACAATTGCTGGCCTCCCCAGAGCCAAGCAGAACATATTAGTGCACAGTAGAGCGCGGACGTCCACCGAATAGCAGCGTCCAGCACTAAAATCAAAGCTGCCCCATCCAAGCCTAGCCAAAGCTAATCTAGCCAAACGTAACATGACTCAAAATAACGAGAAGCAGCCACTATTCCTGGCGTCACCAGTGACCAGTAGAGGGTGATAGAGAACATTAGAGCGCAGAAGTCCGTAGAATCGCAGTTTATAGCAGAAAAAGCAAAGACACTAAGCTTTACCAAATCAAACATGACATAACCAAACGCAGCCTATCTCATCCTAACGTGCCGAGACCACAATTGCTGGCTTCCACAGAGCCAAGCAGAAAGTACTAGTGCACTGTAGAGCGCAGAAATACACCGCGTTGCAGTGGACAGCATAAGAGTCAAAGGTATCATAATCTAACCCAAACAAACCTAACCGAATCGAGTAACCTAACTCAACCTAACGTGCCAAGACCAGTATTGCTGATCTCCCCGCACCCAAGCAGAACATATCAGGTGAGAGTAGGGCGCAGAAATTCGTAGAATCGCAGTGAACAGCAGAAAATTCAAACCTTTCCAAGCCTAACCCAAGCTAAGGTAACGTAACCAAACGTAGCCTAACTCAACCTATTGTGACACGATCACTACTACTGGCCTCCGCATTGTCGCGCAGAGTATAGTAAAGCAATGTAGAGCTCAGGAGTCCACTAATAGTAGTGTACAGCGCAAAAGTCGAAACTATAATGACCAAACCTAGCCACGTGTAGCAATTCCAAGCGTATCCTAACTAAGCCTAACGTGACTAGACCACTTCTGCTGACCTCCCGGAGCACATTAGAATATACCAGAGGACACTAGTGTGCAGAAATTCGCCGCAAGGCAGGGTAGAGCACAAAAGTCAAAGATATCCTATCTAAACCTAAGCAATCCTACTATATGTAAACGTAACATGACTCAACCAAACGTGCCGAGACCACTATCGCTGGTCTCCCCAGAGGGAAGCAGAATATATTACAACATAGTGAACCGCAGAAGTCCACCGCACTTCAGTGTACAGCACAAAAGTCAAACATATCCTATTCTAACTTGACCTATCGTTACCCAACTTAACGCAGCATAACTCAACGTAACGTGCCGAGACCACTATTGCTGTCATTCACAGAGCCAGGACGAATATATTATACAAGAGCAGAGCGCAGAAATCCATAGAAACCCAGTGTTAAGCTGAAAAGCGGAAGCTATAAAAACGTAACCTATACCAACGTAATATAACAAATCGTAGCATAACTCAACCGAACATGCCGAGACCACCATTGCTGGTTTCCGCTGATCCCAGCGGAGCATATAAGAGCACAGTAGAGCGCAGAAATCCACCTAATGGCAGTGTATAGCGCAAAAGCCGAAGCTATCTTAACCTAACACAAGCAAACATAATCTAACCAAACGTAACATAACACAAAATAACGTGCCGAGAGCACAACTGCTGGCCTCGCCAAATCCAGGAAGAGCCTTCTAGAGCACAGTAGAGCGCAGATGTCCAAAGAATAGCAGTGCGCATCAGAATAGTCAAAGCTATCCTAACCTAACCCAACGTAACATAAACTTGCCAAACGAAATGTATCTCATATTAACTTGCCGCGACCACTGTTGCCGCCCTCCCAGAGCGATGCTGAGCATATTAGAGGGTAGTAAAGAGAAGAAATTCATAGTATCCCTGTGCATAGGATAATAGTCAAATCTAATATATCCTAACATGACCAAATGTGACATAACCGAACGTAGCCAAACAAAACCTAACATGCCGAGACCACTATTGCTTGTCTCCCCAGAGCCAAGCAGAATATTCTAGAGCACATTAGATCTCAGATATCCGCGGATAGCCGTGTAAGGTACAAAAGTCAAGACTATGCTATCCTAACCTCATCAGACGTAACATGCCCAAACGTAGCATAACTCATCCTAACGTGCCTAGACCGCTACTGTTGTCCTCCCCAGATCCAAGTAGAATGTACTAGAGCACAGCAGAGCGCAGAAGTCCACGCATTGCAGCGTATAGCACAAAAGTCAGACACACCTCTTCCTACCTGACCTTACCTTACCTTTCCAAACGTAGTGTAGCACGTCGTAACGTCACGGGGCCAATATCTCTGGCCTCCCCAGGGCCAAGCAGAGTATATTAGAGCACAAAAGTGCTCTGAAATCCACCGAGTGTCAGTGAAGAGCACGGAAGTCAAAGTAGCCTCTCCTAACCTTGACAAACGTAACACACACAAACGTACTATATGTCAATCTAACATGACGAGACCATTATTGCTGGCGTGCACAGAGACAAGCAGAATGTACTAAAGCCCGGTTGTGAGCAGAAGCCAACCTCATTGCAGTGAATTGTACAAAAGACGGCAACACCCTAACAGAACCTGACCTAACCAAACATAACCGAGCGTAGCACAGCCCAATGCAGCGTGCCGCGACCACTACTCCTGGCCTACCCATAGCAAAGCAGATTAAAAGAGCAGAGTAGGTCACAAAAATCCGCTGAAAAGCAGTCTATAGCACGAAAGTCAAAGGAGCATGCCCTAACACAGCCAAACGTGACATGCCGAAGCGTATCCTAGCTCAGCCTAACGTGTCGAGGCCACAGTTGCTGGCCCCACATAGACAAGGAGAATGTACTAGAGCGCAGAAGTGCGCAGAAGTCAACTGTGTTGCAGAGTACGACACAAGAGTTGAAGACAAACTAATCAAACGTAACCGAACCGAACCTAACCAAACGAAACCAAACATTATCTAACCAAACGTAATATATCCAAACCAGTCGTGCCACCACCACTATTGCTGGTCGCGCCAGGTGCGAGCGGAGCATAGTAGAGCAATGAAGAGCGCTGAAATCATCCTAATTTTAGTATATACCGCAAAGGTCAAATTCAGCCTTTCCTAACTTAACCAAACGTAACGTAAACAAACGTAACCGAAATCCTCG
>NW_016922293.1:0-4010 GCF_001483705.2 Eufriesea mexicana | reverse complement strand
CACAATAGTACCGAAGCTACCCTATCCTAACGTAGCCAAACGTAACATAACCGAAGGTAGCGTAACTCAACCTAACGCGCCTCGGCCGCTTTTCCTGGCCACTCCAGAGCAAAGCAGAGCATATGTGGGCACTGCAGGGAGGAGAAATCCACAGAAAAGCAGTGTGCGGCACAAAAATCAAAGGTACCCTAACTTAACCTAACCAATCGTAGCACTACCAAACGCAACCAAACACTACCAAACGTGCCGCCACTACTATTTCTGGCCTCTCCAGTGCCAGGCAGCACATATTAGCGCAGCGTAGGGCGCAGAAATCTATAGAACCGCATTGTAGAGCAGAAAAGTTGATGATATCCAAACCCAACCCAAACTAACATAACCTAACCTATCGTAGCCAAACTCAACGTAAAGTGCCGCCGCCACGATTTCTGGCCATTACAGAGCGAAGCAGGGCATATGAGAGCACAATAGCGCGCAGAAATTCGTGGAATAGCAGTATGTAGCGCAATAGTCATATCCATCATGTCCTAACCTAAACTGCCGTAACATTGCCAAACGGAACCAAACACTACTTATCGCCCCGCCAACATTATGGCCGGTCTCCACAGAGCCGAGCAGAATATACAAGAGCCCAGTAGAGCGCAGAAAGCCGCCAAATGGCAGTGTCTAGAACAAAATTCAAAGCTACCCTATCCTAACCTTACCAAACGTAACATAACCAAACGTTAACTGCTTCAACCTTACGTGCCGGGAACACTATTGCTGGCCTCCCTAGAACCAAACAAAACATAATGGAGCACAGTAGGGCGCAGAAGTCTGCCGAATAACAGTCTACCCCAGGAATGTCAAAGCAATCCTAACCTGACCCAAGGTTGGAAGGCATAACGAAACGTAGCCTAACTCAACCTATCCTACTGAGAGCATGATTAATGGACTCCTCCGAGGCGGACAGAGTACAGTAGAGCCATGCAGAGCGTGAAACTCTCCGAATTGCGGTGTATAGCACAACGGTCAAATGAATCCTGTCCTAACCTAACCAATCGTAGCGTTACCAAACGCAGCCTAGCACAGACAATCGTGCATTGACCACTATTGCCGGCCTCCCCATATTCGGACAGTGTATAGTACGGCACAGTAGAGCGCAGAAAGCCACCGAATAGCCGTGAATAGCGCAAAAGTAAAAGTAGCCTGTCCTAACCTTGCCTATCGTAACATTTTCAAGCGTAACATTACGCAATCTAACATGACGAGACCAATATTGCTGGCGCTCACGGGGACAATGAGAGAGTCCTAGAGCACAGTATTGGGCAAGAAATCACTGCACTGCAATGAGTAGCACAAAAGCCGCAGATAACCTAACCCAAGCTGAACGAACGTAACCAAACCAAACGTAACATAACCTAACGTAACCAAACTCAATCTAATGTACAGAGAGTACCATCACTGCCCTCCCCAAAGCACATCAGAACATACTAGTGTAAAGGAGAGCGCAGAAAACGGCGGAATGGCAGCATATATAAGAATTGTCAAACCTAACCGGAGGAAGCTTAGCCTGACCTAGGCAACCGAAAATAACCTTACTCAACCTGGCTTGACACGACCACTATACGCCGCTACCCCGAATAGCAGTGTATAGCACAAAAGCCGTAGTACCCAATCCTAACGTAGCCAAACTTAATGTAACCAAACGTAGCCTAACCATGCCTAACATAACGAAACCACAATGGGTGGCCTCCGCAGAGGCAAGCAGAAAATACAGGTTAACAGTAGATCGTAGAAATCGGTAGCATTCTAGTGGAAAACACAAAAGTCGAAGATGCCCAAACCTATCCGGACGTAACGTAACCTAACCTAACTCAGCATAACCGAACGTAGCGTGCCGGGAACACTACTTCTGGCCGCCCCAGAGCGATGCAGAGTATACTAGAGCATAGTCGATCGCAGGAATCCTACGTATAGCAGTGTATAGAACGAATGTCAGAGATAACCTGACCGAGCTTAACATAACCTAACGTAACGAAACGTAATATAATACAACCTAATGGGCGGAGACCACAATTTCAGGCCACCCCAGAGCCATGCAGTAAATATTAGAACACAGTGGAGCGGAGAAGTCCCCGGACAGCTGTGTATAGCACCAATGCCAAAATTATCCGTTCCAAACCACACAAAACGCAACACAATCAAACGTAGCGTAACGCAGCCTAACGTGCTGTGGCTACTATTGCTGGCCACCCAGCCTCGCGTAGAATATACTACAGCCCAGAAGAGCGCTGATGTCCACCGCATTGCAGCGTACAGCAGAAAAGCCTCAGATGTCCTAACCCAACCAGCCTTAACCTAACCCAAGGAAACTTAGCATAGCTCAATGTCACTTAAGGCGACCTCTGCGCCTGGCTTCCCCAGAGGCAAGCAGAATGTATGAGAGCACTGTAGAACACAGAAATCCACCGTATAACAGTGTAGAGCACGAAAGTCGTATGGGAACACAGTAGATGGCTGAAACCCACCGAATAGAAGTGTATGGCACAGAAGTCTATGCTACTCTGTCCTAACAAAACCATACGTGTCATAAGCTAACTTGGAATAACTCAACCGAACGCGCCGTGACCACTGTTGCTGGCCCCACGGAGACAAGCAGAATGTACTAGAGCACAGTGGGGTGCAGAAATCCACAACATTGCAGTGAGTAGCACAAATGAAGCTGATATCCTATCCTGACCATATCAAATGTAACTTATCCAAGCGTAGCATAACACAACATGACGCACCGTGAACACTGCTTCTGGCCTTCCCAGAGCTAAACAAAATGTAGTAGAGCACAGTAGGTCATAGAAATCCACGGAATAGCAGTGTAAAGCACAAAAGTCAAAGTGGCCTATCCTAACCTAGCCTAACGTGACATAACCAAACCTAGCCTAACCAAACCCAACGCGAGGAGACCACTATTGCTGACCTCCACTGAGACAAGCAGGGTGTACTACAGCACAGCGGCGGGCAGAAATCAACCGCATTGCAGTGAACAGCACAAAAGCCAAAACATCCTATCCTAACCTGACCTAACCAAACATAACCGTACGTAGCAATGCTCCAAGTAGCGTGCAGCTACCAATGCTCCTAGACGCCTCAGAGAAAAGCAGAATGTAGTAGAGCACAGTAGATCACAGAGATCCACCGAATAACAGTGTATAGCACGAAAGTCAAGGTGATCCTAACCAAACGTAGCCTAACGAAACCCAACCAAACATAACATAACTTGACCCAGCGTGCGACGACCATAATTGCTCTCCTCCCCAGAGTCGTTCAGAGTATAGTAGGGCAATGTACAGCGCAGAAATCCACCGAATAGCAGTGTATAGCAAAAAAGTCGAACCGAAACTTCCCTACCAAACCTAACGAAACATGATATATCTAAACCTAACGCCCCGATACCGCTATTTCCGGCCACCGCAGAGCGAAGCTGAACAAATTAGAGCACAGAGGATCGCACAAATCCGCAGCACCACAGTGTATATCACAAAAGTCGTAGAAAACCTGACCTACGCCGACCCAACCAAACATCACCAAACGTAGGACAGCTCCACATAGAGTTTCGCGACCACTGCTGCTGGTCTCCCCAGAGCCAAGCGGGATATAGTAGAGCACATTGGTCCACAGTGGTCCTCCGGATTATAGTGTATAGCACGATAGTCAAAACAATCCTGACCTAACCAAAGCTAGCACAACGTAACAAAGCCAAGCATAACTGAACCTAACGTGCCGCGACGACTACTGCCGGACTCCCCACAGTCAAGCGGAACATAATAGTGGAGAGCAGAGCGCAGAAATCCACAGAATCGCACTGTACAGCAGAAAAGTCAAAGCTATCCTGTACTAACCTAACGAAATATATCGTAACCAAACGTAACATACCTCAAGCCAGCCTTCCGCGACGACTATTGCTGGCATCCAAAGAGTCGAGCGAAAGATGGTAAAGAAATGTAGAACGCAGTAGTCCACCGAATCGCAGT
>NW_016922292.1:0-814 GCF_001483705.2 Eufriesea mexicana | reverse complement strand
CGTAGCACAATATTCGAAGGTACCCTATCCTAACATAAGCAAACGTAACATAACCGAACGTAGTATAGATCTACCTAAAGTGCCGGGACAACAATTGGTTGCCTCTCCAGAGCCATGCAGTATAAACTAGAGCAAAGTAGAGCGCAATAATCTACCGCACCGCAGCTTACAGCACAATAGTCGAAGACACCAGAAACTAACCTAACCAAACGTAACCCAATCAAATGTAACCTATCTCAACATAACGCGCCTAGACCGTTATAGTTATACTCCGCACCGACAAGCAGATCATGTTACAGGAGAGGAGAGAGTAGAATTCCATTAAATAGCAGTGTATAGCACAAAATACAGAGATATCCCAAAGTAACCCATACAAACCTAACCTAACCGAATATAACAAAGCAGAATCTTCCGCGTCGCAGCCTCTACTTCTGACCTCCCATACCAAAGCAGAGGATATTATACCGCAGTAGAGCGCAGATAATGCAGATAGCCACCGAATATCAGTTTATGGCACTAAAGTCAAATATTCTCTGGCCAAACCAGACATAGCCTAACCTGACCTAACGTTGAAAGGCTAAACCTAACGAGACGTGGCCTCTATTGCTCCCCCCCCCCCTGAGCCGAGCAGAACATATTACAGATGAGTGGAACGCAGAGGTCAAAAGGATTGCAGTGTACGCGGTAAGAACAGAGATATCCAAACCTAACCCACGCGAACATAACCTAACCAAACGAAACCTATGTGAACCAAACGTGCCGATAGCACTGCCGCTGGCCTCCCTGGTGCCAAGAAAAACATGTTAGAGCACAG
>NW_016922291.1:0-1002 GCF_001483705.2 Eufriesea mexicana | reverse complement strand
GGTTAAGTTACGTTAGGGTAGTTGCAGTCTGGTCAGGTCACGTCAACCTTGTGCTAGGTTCGGTTAGGTTAGGTAAGGTTGGGTTGCGTTGCGTTGGGTTGTGTTGGGCTGGGTTGGGTTGGCTTGGGTTGGGTTGGTTGAGGTTAGGTTAGGTTAGGTTAGGTTAGGTCAGGTTAGGTTAGGTTTGGTTAGGTTAGGTCAGGTTTTTTTGGTTAGGTTAGGTTAGATCAGGTTAGGTTAGGTTAGGTTAGGTCGGGCTAGGTAAGGTTCGGTTAGGTTAGGTTAGGTTAGCTTACGTTAGGTTAGGCTAAGTTAGGTGTTGTCATCTTACGCCCGGTTTGGCGAGGTCAGGTTTGCCTAGGTTAGGTTAGGTTAGGTTACGTTAGGTATGGTTAGGTTAGGTTAGGTTCGGTCAGGTTCGGTCAGCTCAGTTCATGTTAGGTAATGTTACGTTACGTCAGATTAGGTTCGAATAGGTAAAGATTGGTTATGTGGGTCACGTTAGGTTTTGTGAGGTTAGGTTAGGTTAGGTTACGTTGGGTTAGGTTAGGTTAAGTGAGGCCATGTTACGCCGGGTTACGCCATGTCAAGTTTGGTTAGGTTAGGTTAGATCAGGTTAGGTTAGGTTAGGTTAAGTGAGGCCATGTTACGCCGGGTTACGCCATGTCAAGTTTGGTTAGGTTAGGTTAGATCAGGTTAGGTTAGGTTAGGTTTGGCTATGTTAGGTTAGGTTACGTTACGTCAGATTAGGTTCGAATAGGTAAAGATTGGTTATGTGGGTCACGTTAGGTTTTGTGAGGTTATGTTAGGTTAGGTAAGTTTAGGATAGGTTAGGGTAGGTTAGGTTAGGTTATGTTAGGTTAGGTAAGTTTAGGATAGGTTAGGTTAGGTTAGGTTAGGTTATGTTATGTCACGATAGGTTATGGTAGATTATGTTAAGTTTGGATAGGTTAGGTATAGTTAGGTTAGGTTAGGCTAGGTTAGGCTATGTTTGGTGAGGAA
>NW_016922290.1:0-7710 GCF_001483705.2 Eufriesea mexicana | reverse complement strand
ATACACTGCTGTTCGGATGATTTCTGCGCTCTACTGTGATAAAATATGATCTTCTTCGCTCTGGGGTACAATAGGCTTTGTGCTATAGACTGCTGTTCGTTGCACTTCTTCGCTCTACACAGCTCCACTACATTCGGCTTGGCCCTGAAGGTTCCAGCAATATTGGCCGCGGCTCGCTACATTGAGTTAGGCCTCGTTTGCTTAGGCCATATTTGTTTGGGATACGTTTGGATGTCTTCGACTACTCCGCCATGCTCTGCGATTCTATGGAATTCTGCGCTCCACTCCCCTCTAATATGTTCTGTTTGGCTCTGAGGAGCGTTGCAATTGATGTCTCGGCACATTAGGAAGGGTCAGTTTACGTTTGGCTGCGTCAAGTTTGGTTAGGTTAGGATTGGTTAGCTTTGACTTTTGTGATATATACAGCTATAAGGTGAGTTTCTGCGCTCTACTGTGCTCTAACATGTTCTGCTTTGCTCTGGGGACCAGGAATGGTGGTCTCGGCGAGCTTGTTTGAGTCAGGTTACGCTTTCCATCGCTACGTTGGGACAGGTTTGGTTAGGATAGCTTTGACTTCTGTGCTATACACTGCTGTTCGGATGATTTCTGCGCTCTACTGTGATAAAATATGATCTTCTTCGCTCTGGGGATGCCAGGAATGGTAGTGTCGTCGAGTTAGTTTGAGTTATGCTAAATTTGGCTAGGATACGTTCGTCTTGGGTAGGCTTTGACAGTTGTGTCTTTCGTGTTATACTAAGATCCCGTGCTCCAGTATACTCTGCTCGAATCTGGGTTTGCGAGTAATAGTGGTCGCAGCACGTTATTTTCGGATTTGTTACGTTCGCTTACGTTACGATTTGTTAGGTTAGGACAGGTTGCCTTTAACTCTTATGCTATACACTGCTATTAGGTGGATTTCTGCGCTCGACTGTGATCTAATATTCCCTGTTTTAATCTGGAAATTCCAAAAAGAGCGGCCGCGGTGCGTCGAGCTTAGTTATGCTAACGTTTCTTTCGGGTAGGTTTGTCTGCATTAGGTTAGGATATCTTTGACTTTCGTGCTATACACTGCCATCCTGTGGACCTCTGCGTTGTACTTTCCTCTAATGTGCCCCGCTTGGCGATGGGGAGGCCAGGAGTGGTGGCCTCGCCACTGTAGGTTATGATAGGTTGCGTTTGGTTATATTTCGTTGGAATAGGTTACGATAGGTTAGTTTTGACTTTTACTGTATACGCTGCTTTTCGGTGGATTTCTGGGCTCTGCTTTGCTCTAATACGCTCTTCTTAGCTCTAGGGAGGTCAGCAATAGTAGTCTCGGCACGTTATGTTGAGTTAGGCTACGATTGGTTATGTTACGTTTGGCTATGTGAGGACAGGGCAGGATTGGGGTAGGGTAGCCTCCGCTCGGTTAGGGTAGCCAAGTCTGGTTTGGTTAGGATAGCTATGACTTTTCTGCTATTCATTGCCATTCTATGGACTTGTGCGCTCCTGGCTCCTCGAATACGATCTGTTTGGCGATGTGGATGCCAGCAAGTGTGGTCTCGGCTCGTTAGGTTTAGATAATCTACGTTTGGTTAGGAGAGTATGGGTCAGGTTAGGTACGGATATCTCTGACCTTTGTGCTATACAGTGCTATTTGGCGGTTTTTTGCTCCCTACTGTTCATTAGCATATTCTGCTTGCCTCTGGGGAGGCTAGCAATGTTGGTCTCGGCACGTTAGGTTAAGCTATGTAACGTTCGGTTATATTACGTTTCGTTGGGTTACGATTGGGTACAGTTGACTTTTGTGCAGTACACTGTTATTCGGGGGATCTCTGCATTCTACATTGCTCTGCTATGCTCTGCTCGACTATAGGGAGGACAGTAATAGTGGCCTCGGCTCGTGAGTTTCGGTTAGGCTACGTTCGCTTGGGTTAAGATCATTTGGGTTAGGTTTGAATGGATTTGACTTTCGGAGTATGCACTGCCACTTGATGGATTTCTGCGCATGACAGTGATATATTATGCTCCGCTTTGCACTGGGGAGGGCAGAGAAAGCGGCCGCGGCACATTGACTCGAACTATACCGCGTTTGGTTTTGTTATGTTTGCTTGGATGAAATTTAGGTAGACATGACATATTCGCTATTCCCTGCGACCTATGGATTTCGGCGCTCTCCTCTACTCTAACATGTTCTGGTTGGCTCTGTGGAGGCCAGGAATAATGGTAGCGGCACGACAGATTGAGTAGGGATTACGTTTGGTTAGTCTTGGTTAGGTTGTGTCCGGTTTGGATAGCTTTTTCTTTTGTGCTCAACACTCCTGTTCCATGGGCTCCTGTTCTCTACAGCGCAGCGCCGTACTCTGTTTGTCAATGGGTACTCCAGCAATGGTTGTCGCGGAGTGTTGGTTTGCGTTACGTTAATTTTGGTAAGGTTACTTTAGGTTATGTTTGGTTGTGTTTGCTTTGACTTTTGTGATATACACTGCTATTGTGTCGATATCTGCGCTCTGCATTGCTCTACTAGCATCTGCTTGTCTCAGCGGCGGTCAGCAATAGGGGTCTATGCACGTTATGTCGAGTTACGTGACGTTCGTTTAGGTCAGGGCAGGGTAGGTTTGGTCAGGATACCTCTGACTTTTGTGATATTAACAGCAATGCGGTGGACTTCTACGCAATACTGTTCTCTATTATATTTCGCTGGGCTCCAAGGAGGCTAGCAATAGTGGTTTCGACGCGTTAGGCAATGAAGGTTACGTTTGGTTTGGTTAGGATATCCTGTGCTAGGCTATGATGTCTTTGACCTTTCTGATGTTCATTGCCATTCTATGGACTTCTGCGCTCTGCACTGCTCTAGTATGTTCTGCTTGGCGATGGGGAATTCAGCAAAAAGTGTGCTCGGCTCGTAAGCTTTAGTTTGTTTACGTTTGGTCTGGTTAGGTTAATTAAGGTTAGGTCAGGATTTGTCTGTTTTCTGTGCTATACACTGCTATTTGGTGGCTATCTGCGACCTGCTGTGTTCCAGTATATTCTGCTTGTCGCTGGGAAGCCCATCAACAGCTCTCTCGATACGTCAGGTTAAGTTAGGCTACGTGTGTTTATATTACGTTTGGACATGGTATTATAGGATAGAATTGAATTTTGTTCTCTACACAGCTATTCGGTTGGTTTTTGCGCTGCACTGTTCTCTAATACGCAATGCTTGGCTCAGAGGAGGCTAGCAATAGTTGTCTCGGCGCGTTAGTTTGTGTTGGGCAACGTTTGGTTAGGATACGTTAGTTTGGGTTAGGTTTGCATAGCTTCTCCTTTCGTGGTACACACTGCTACACGGTAGATTTCTGCATTTCGCTGTGCCGTTGTATGTTCAGCTTTGCTCTGGGGAGGCCAGCAGCAGTGGTATCGGCACGTTACGTTGAGTTAGGCTACGTTTGGCTACTTTATAATTGGTCAGGTTAGGGGGGTCTAGCTTTTACTCTTGCGCTATGCACAGCATTTCGGCGGATTTCTGCTCCCTACTCTGCTCTAATTTGTTCAGCTTGGCCCTGGGAGGGCATGCAGTAGTGAGATCGGCCCGTTACGGTTGTTTATGTTACGTTTGGTTGTGTCAGGTTAGAGCAGGTTTGGTCTGGGTGTCTTTGTCTTTAGAGCTATACACTGCATTCTGGTTGATTACTACCCTCTACATTGAACTACTACACACTGCTCGACTCTGTGGAGGCCAGTAACGGTGGTCCAGGCACGTTAGATCCATTTGTGCTACGTTTGTTTATGTTTCGTTTGGTTAGGGTAGGAGGGGATAGCATTGACTTTTGTTTTATATCCTGCTATTCTGTGGACTTGTTCGCTATACTGTGCTCTAATATACACTGCATGGCTGTGGGGTGGCCAGAGATTGCGGGCTCGGCCCGTTAGGTTGAGTAGGGTTCCGTTTTTTCATGTTAGATTATGTTATTGTAGGGGAGCATATCTTTGAATTTTGCGCTATACACGGCTATTGGGTGGATTTCTGCGCTCTACTGTGCCCTAACATTCTCTCTCCGAGGAGGCTAGCGGTCGGGCACAATAGTTTGGTTTAGGCTATGTTTGGTTAGGTTACGCTAGGTTAGTTTCGGTTAGGTTATGTTGGACATTTTTGCCTTTCGCTGCTCGTTGCAGGCTTTATGCGCTCTGCGTTGACCTAGTATATACTATTTGACTCTAGTGAGTCCAGAAATAGTGGTCCCGGCACGTTAGGCTATGTTAGGAAGCGTTTGGTTATATTACGTTTGGACAGGTTAGTTTAGGTTAGCTGTGACTTTTGTGATATACACTGGTATTCGGCGTTCCTCTACGCTCTATATTGCTCCACAATACTCTGCTTGGCTCTGGGGAGGCCAGTAATAGTGGCCCCGTCACGTTAGTTTAATTTATGCTACGAATGATTATGTTGTGGTTGGCTAGGTTGGGAGGGGCTAGCTTTGACTTTTGCGCTATGCACTGTAATTCGGCAGATTCCTCCACTCTTCCGTGCCCTAGCGTATTCAGCTTGACTCTGGGAAAGACAACATCACTGGTCTGGGCAGAGTATGTTGACTTAGGCTACGTGTCGTTAGGTTTGGTTAGGTCGAGTTAGGTTAGGTTATCCTTGACTTTTGCGCTTTACACTGCAAGGCGGCGGATTTCTGCGCCCTACTGCGCTCTGCTGCATTTTGGCTGTCTCCGTTGTAGTCAACAATAGTGGTCCAAGCACGTTATCTTGGGATAGGTTACGTTTGGCTGTGTTACGCTTGGTTAGGTTAGCCCAGGGTAGCTATGCCTTTTGTGCTAGACACTACTATTAGGTGGACTTCTACGCTCCATACTACCCTATCAATACTTTGCTCAAATGTGGGGTGGCCAGAAGTTGCGCCCTCGTCAAGTTAGGTTGAGTTACACTGCGTTTGGTTAGGTTACGGTTGTTTGTGTTAGGTTAGGAAAGCTTAGACTTTCGTGGTACCCACGGCTATTCTCTGAACTTGTGCCCACTGCTGCGCTCTACTGTAATCTGCTTGGCCCTGTGGCGTCCACCAATAGTGGTCGCGGCTCGGTACGTTGAGTTAGGCTACGTTTGGTTAGGTTAGATTAGGACAGGTTAGGTTAGGCTATCTTCGACGCATGTGCTTTACACGGCATTGCGGTGGATTTCTGCGCACTACTGTGCTCTAGTACATTCTGCATGTATCTGTGGGGGCCAGCAACAGTAATCTCGTCATGTTAGGTTGAGCGTTGCCGCGTTAGGTTATTTTACGTTTGGTGAGGTTGGATATGATAGTCTTGACATCTGTGCTATAAGCTGCTATCCTCCGATTTCTGTGGTCTACTGCGTTCTAATATTTTCTGCCTGGCTCTGACGAGGCCAGCAGTCGTGGTCTCGGCGCATTGGGTTTAGTTAGGTTACGTTTCGTTATGTCACGTTTGGCTCGGTTTGGATAGGCTTCTCTGACTTTCGCGCTATTCGATGTTATTCGGTGGATATCTGCGGTCTGGTGTGCTCTAGTGCATTCTGCTTGATTTTGGGGATGCAAGCAATAGTGGTCTCATCACGTAAGGTTGAGTCATGCTGCGCTCAGTTAGCATACTTATGGCTATGTCAGGATATGGCAGCTCCGAATATTGTGCTATGCACTGCCATTCTATTGATTTCTGCGTTCTACTCCCCTCTGACATGTTCTACTTGGTTCTGTTGAGGGCAGCAATAGTGGTCTCGGCTCGCTAGGCTGCGGAATGTTACGCTTTGTTTCGTTAGGAATGGCGTCGTTAGCACAGGATAGCTTTGACGCTCGCGCTACACAATGCAATGTGTTTGACTTCGACGCTCTGCTGTGCTGTAATATCCTCTGCGTGACTCTGGGGAGACAAACAATTGTGGTGTCGGCACGTTAGGTTACGTTATGTTACGTTCGCCCATATTACGTTTGGATAGGTTACTATTGTGTAGATTTGACTTGCGTGCTATGCACTGCCATTCGGTAGATTTTTTCGATCTACATAGCTCCACTATACTCTGCTCGACTCAGGGGAGCCCAGTAATGGTGGTGCCGGCACGGTAGGTTGAGCAATGCAATGTTTGGTTAGGCTATGTTTGTTTTGGTTAGGAATGTTCTATGCTCTAGCATGTTCTACGTGTCCCTGAGAAGGGCAGCGGTAATGGTCTCAGCACTTTGGGTTGAGTAAGGTCACGTCTGGTTATGTTACGTTTGGTCAGGATAGGATAGGATGGCTTTGACCTTCATGCCATACACAGCTTTTCGGTGGACTTCTACCTTTACATTGCTCTAATATGCTCTGCTTGGCTCTGCGGAGGCCAGCAATGGCGGTCTAGGCACGTCCGATTGAGCTATTCTAAGTTCGGAAGGGTTATGTTAGTCTGCCTTAGGTTCAGATAGCTCCGACTGTCGTGGTGTACACTGCAGTTCAGTGGATTTCTGCGCACTACTGTATTCTGGCGTATTCTGCTAGGCTCCGGGGAGGCAAGTAATAGTGGTCTCGGCACGTTATGTTGAATTAGAATACGTGTGGCTATGTTACGTTTGGTTAAGTTAAAATGGGATAGCTTTGACTTTTGCCCTATAGACGGCCACTCTCCACATTGCTCTAATATACTCTGCCTGAGTCTGGGAAGGCCAGCAATAATACTCACGGCACTTCATCTTGAGTTAGTCTACGTTCGGTTAGGTTAGGTTAGGACATGTTGGGTTAGGGTATCCTTCTCTCTTGCGTTATACACTGGAATGCGGGGGTTACTGCGTTCTACTGTGCTCTATTATATTCTGCAAACCTTTGGGAAGGCTAGTAACAGTGGTCTCGGCGCGTTTGGTTGAGAGAAGCTACCTTCGGTTCTGTTACGTATTGTCATGTTGGGATAGAGGAACTTCGACTATTGCGCTATGCACTGCGAATCCTCTAATATGTTCTACTTGGCACGGGGGACTGCAGCAATAGTGGCCTCGGCACGTCAGGATGAGTTAGGGTACGTTTGGTTACGTTACGTTTGGTCAAGTTAGGATATGACAGCTTTGAATTTTGCGCTATGCACCGCTAAACGGTTGATTTCTGTGCTCTACTGTACTCTAATATGTTCTGCCTCGCCCTGGGGAGGCCAGCAACTTTGGTGCATGAACGGTAGGCTGGGTTACGTTTCGTTTTGTTATGTTAAGTTTGGTTGTGTTTGGACAGGGTAGCTTAGACTTTTGTGCTAAACACTGCTATTCGGTGGATATCTGCCCTCTGCTGTGCTCTATTATTCTCTGCTTGGCCCTGGGAGGCCAACAATAGTGGTCTCGGGACGTTAAGTCGAGATAGGTTACGTTTGGTTATGCTATGTTAGATTAGGTTTGATGATGGTAACATTGACTTTCGTACTATGCAATGTTATTCGGTGTGTTTCCCTTATTTACTCTGCTCTTCTACATTTTGCTTGGGTATGGAGAGGCCAGGGGCAGTTGTCGCTGCACGCTATGTTGAGATGTGCTACGATCGGTTAGGTTAGGTGAGGACTGGTTATGCAAGGATATCTACGGCTTTTGTGCTATGCACTGCTATCCGGTGGACATCTGCCCTCTACTATGCTCTATTACTCTCAGCTTGGCCCTGGAAGGCCAGCAATATTGTCCTCGCTACGTTAGGTTCATTATGGTTACGTTCCGTTCAGTTAGGTTAGGAAGGCTCTGTTAGGATTTCTTTGATTTTTGTGTTACAAACTGCCATTCGGTG
>NW_016922289.1:0-1116 GCF_001483705.2 Eufriesea mexicana | reverse complement strand
TGGTTATACTACGTATGGTTAGGTTGGGATAGTGTAGCAATGACCTTTATGATATACATTGCGGTTCTATGGGCTCCTGCGATCTACAGTGCTCTAATATGTTCTGCTTCGCTCTGAGAACGGTAGCAATAGATGTCTCGGCACGTTAGGACGTGTTAGGTTACGTTTGGCTGCGTCAAGTTTGGTTAGGTTAGGATTGGTTTGCTTTGAGTTTTGTGATATATCAGTTTCTACAGTGCTCTAGCATGTTCTGCTTTCCTCTGGGGGACCAGGATTGGTGGTCTCGGTACGCTAGTTTGAGTCAGGTTAAGTTTGCCATCGCTACGTTGGGACAGGTTTGGTTAGGATAGCTTTGACTTCCGTGCTATACACTGTTCTTCGGTTGATTTCTGCGCTCTACTGTGGTATAATAAGATCAGCTTCGCTCTGGGGATGCCAGGAATGGTGGTGTCGTCGAGTTAGGTTGAGTTATGCTAAATTTTGCTGGGATACGTTGGTCTTGGGTAGGCTTTGAGGGCTGTGTCTTTCGTGTTATATGATGATACTCGGTGGAATCCTGCGCTCTACCATGCTCCAGCATACTCTTCTCGAACTTGGGATTGCCAGTAATAGTGGTCGCGGTACGTTATATTCGGATATGTTACGTTCGGTTACGTTACGATTCGTTAGGTTAGGACAAGATGCATTCAACTCTTATGCTATACACTGCTATTAGGTGGATTTGTGCGCTCTACTCTGCTCTAATATGGCCAGCTTTCCTTTGTGAGGCCCTAAATAGTGGGCGCTGCAAGTTAGGCAGTGTTAGGTTACGTTTGTCTTGGCTATGCTGGAATGTGTTATGCTTGTATAGCTACCTTTCTGCTATGCACTGCCATTCTATTGACTTCTGTGCTCAACTCTCTTCTCAAGCATCATGGGATGCTTGGTGACGGGGAAGCCAGAAGTAGTGGTCTGGGCACATTAGGTTGAGTTATATTTCGTTTGGTTACGTTGGATATGGTCATGTTAGGATGAGGTAGCTAGGACTTTTGCGCTATACACTGCTATTCAGTAGATTTCTGCGTTCTACTGTGCACCAGTACGTTCTGCCTGGATCTGGAGAGGCCAAAAATGGAG
>NW_016922288.1:0-203 GCF_001483705.2 Eufriesea mexicana | reverse complement strand
CATTGGATTGAAGGAGTTAGGCGATCTATTCACCAAGCTATAACAGGTTATAGATTTTGGATAGACCTATTCACTGGAAAGTAGATGGCTGTACTTGCCATTGGATGGAAGGCGTTAGGCGATCTATTCACCAGGATATTACAGGTTATTGTTTTTGAATAGACCTATTGCCTGGCAAGTAGATGGCTGTGCTTGCCATTGGA
>NW_016922287.1:0-6903 GCF_001483705.2 Eufriesea mexicana | reverse complement strand
TGCTATTCGGTGGATTCCTACGCACTACATATCTTTACAACGATATTCTCGACTCTGTGGGGGGTGGGGGCAATAACAGTAGTCTCGGCACGTTAGGCTTAGCTAGGCTACGTTTGGTTATGTTACGTTTCCATCGGTTATGTGTGGACAGCTTCGTCTCTCGTGGTATACACTGCTTTTCGGCGCAATCCTGCGCCCTACAGTGCCCTACCGTATTCCGCTTGTATCTGGGGAGCCCAGTAATAGATATCGTGCCCCGCTATGTTGAGTTAGGCTTCGTTTGGTAAGGTAACACTTGCGTGGGTTAGGTTAGGGTGGCTTCGACTTTTCTGCTATACACTGCGATTCTTTGGATTTCTGCGCTTTACTCTCTTCTAGTATGTTCTGCTTGGCACTGAGGAGGGCAGCAATAGAGGTCACGAAACGTTAGGAGTGGTTATGTTACGTTTGGTTGCATTAAGTTTGGCAATGGTAGGAAAGGATAGCATTGACCTTTGTGCTGTGAACTGCTATACGGTGGTCTCCTGCGCCCTACTGCGCTCTAATTACTTCTGGTAGGTTCTGTGGAGGCCAGCAATAGTGTTCTCGGCACGTTAGGTTTGGTTAGGTTACGCTTGGCTTGGCTGGGTTGGGATAGGCTGCTTCGGGACAGCATTTGCTTTTGTGCCATTGACTGCCATTCGCTAGATACCCATGCACTGCATTGCTCTTCCAGCATCTGCTTGTCTCTGGGGTGGCCAGCAATAGACGTCGCGGTGCGTAAAGATGAGTTAGGTTACGCTTGAATAGGTATGGTTTGGTTATGCGTGGAAAGGATAGCTTTGGCATTTGTCATGTTCACTGCTTCTCCGTGGATTTGTGCTCCGTACTGTGCTCTAATATGCTCTGCTTGGGTCTGTGGGTGCCAGAAATACTGGACGTGACACGTTAGGCTGAGTTAGATACGGTTTTGTTAGGTTTGGTTGGGTTGGTTTATGTTTGGATTGCTTTGACTTATGCGCTCGGCACTGATATTCTATGGACCTGTGTGCTCTACTGTGCTCTATCATGCTCTGCTTGTCTCTCGGGAAGACGGCAATAGTGGTCGCGGCACGTTAGGCTAAGGTATTCTACGTTGGGTTAGGTTAAGTTAGGCATGGTTATGTAAGTATATCTTTGACTTTCGAGTTATATACTGTTATTTTGTGGCTTTCTGCACTCTACTGCGCTCAAGTATACTCTGCTCGAGACTGGGGAGGCCAGGAAAAGTGGTCGTCGCACGATAGGTTTTGTTATGCTACGTTTGGCAATGTTACGGTTGGTAAAGTTAGTAGAGGATGGAAGAGACTTTTGTGCTATACACCGCTATTCGGTGGATTCCTACGCCCTACATCGCCCTACTGTAATCTGCTGGACTCGCGGGAGGCCAGTAATAGTTGTCTCGTTACGTTAGATTGAGTTAGGTTACGTTTGGTATAGCAAGGAGAGGATAGCTTTGGCTTTTGTGCTATGCAATACCATACGGTTGATTTTTGCTCTCTGCATTGCCCTACCATACTCTGCTCGACTCTTGAGTGGCCAGTAATTGTCGTCTCGCCACGTTAGCCAGAGGTAGGCTGCGTTCGGTTATGATAAGTTTGTTTGAGCTAGGTAAGGTTAGCTCTGACTTACGTGGTGTACTCTGTGATTCCGTAGACCTCTGCGCTCTACTATGCTCCACTATCTTCTGCTTAGCTCTGGGGAGGCCAGCAATACCTATCTCGGCACGATAGTGCTTGAAAGGCGACGTTTGGCATTGTTACGGTTGGTAAGGGAAGGAAATGATAGCAAAGACTTTTTTGCTATACACCGCTATTCGGTCGATTTCTGCGGTCTATATTGCTGTGCCACACTCTGCTCGTCTATGGCGTGGCCAGTAACTGTGGTCGTGGCACATTAGGTACAGATATGGTACGTTCTGTTATGTTACGTTTGCTTAGGTTATGTCTGGATTACTTCGACTTTTCTGTTATACACTGCGTTTCTATGGATTTCTGCGCTCTACTCTCATATAACATGCTTTGCTTGTCCCTGTGGATGCCAGAAATACTTGTCGCGACACGTTAGGTTCAGTTAGATTACTTTCGGTAGGGTCAGGTTAAGTTGGACTAGGTTAGGATATCCTAGACTATTGTGCATAACACAGATGTTCTATGGACTACTGTGCTCTACTCTATCTATCATATTCTGCCTATCTCTGGGGACGCCTGCATAGGTGGTCGCGGCACGATATCTTCAGTTAAGTTACGTTTCGTTAGGTTGGGTTAGGTTAGGTTTGGTCGGGATATCTTTTGACTTCTGCGCTGCTCTCTGCTTTTCGGCGTAATGCTGCGCTCTGCTGTGCTCTAACATGCTCATATTGGCACTGATGATGCCAGAAATTATGGACTCGGCACGTTAGGTTGTGTTAGGCTTCGTTTGACTTGGTTTGGTTATTTCAGGTTAGGTTAGTATATCTCTGACTTCTTTGCTGTACACTGAAATGCTGTAGATTTCTGCGATCTACTGTTCTCTAGTATGTTCTGCTTGGCTTTGTGGAGGCCAGCAACAGTGTTCCCGCCAGATTAGGTTAGGGTACACTACGTTTGGCTATTTTCCGATAGCTACGGTTAAGTTTGGATAGTTTCGAGTTTTCTTCTATACACTGTGATTCTATGAATACCGGCCCACTACTCTCCTCTAATATGCTACGCTTAACTCTGTTGAGGTCGGCAGCGCTGCTCGCGGCAGGTTAGGTGGAGTTAGATTACGATTGGTTTGTTTAGGTTGGGATACGTTACGTTAGGATGTCATTGACTTTTGTGCTCTACACTGCCACGCCGCGGATTTCTGTGATCTACTGTGCTGTAGTTTATTATGCTCGTAGCTTATTATTAACCTCTGTGGAGGTTAGCAGTAGCGGCTTAGGCACGTTAGGATCAGTTATGTCACGTTTGGCTATGTTAGGGTATGGTAACTTTGACTTTTGCGATATACACTGCTATTCCGTGAATTTCTGCTCTCTGCTGTGCACTAATATGCTCTGCTTGTTTCGTTGGATGCTAGCAATAGTGGTCTCGGCACGATAGGTTGAGTTAGGCTTCGTTTGGCTAAGTTAGGTTACGTCACGTTAGGTTGGGGTATCTTTGGCTTCTGTGCTTTGCACTAAATTGCGACGGATTTCTGCGCTGTCCTGTGCTACCGTATATTCTGCTATACCCTGGGGAGGTCTCCAGCCATGGTGTAGGGCCGTTAGGTGGTGTAAGGTTACATTTGGTTATATTACGTTTGGTTGTTAAGTTATGTTTGGTATTGTAGCTCAGACTTATGTGCTATACACTGCTACTCGGTGGACTGCTGTGCCCAACATTACTCTACAATAATCTGCTCGACTGTCGGGAGGCCAACAACAGTGGTCGCGTCTCGTTTGGCTAAGTTAGATTTCGCTTGGTTGGGTTTGGTTGCGTTGTGTTAGGTTACGACGGCTCTGGCTTTTTTGCTGCACACTGCTATTCTATGGACTTCTGCGATTTTCTGAGCGCTATCACACTCTGCTCGTCTCCGTGGGCACCAGGAATATTGCCTCGGCCGTTTGGGTTGAGTGATGTTACGTTTTGTTATGTCAGGTTAGGCTATGTTTGGTGAGGATGGATTTGACTTTTGTGGTATACACTGCTGTTCCGATGATTTCAGCGTTCTAAATTGCTCCGCCGTAATCTGCTTAGCTTTCGTGATGCCAGCAACATCGGTCGTGGCACGTAAGGTTGGTTTACGTTACGTCTGCCTATATTACGTTTGGCTAGGTTTGGAAAGGATGGCTCTCACTTTTGTGCTATACGCTGCTATTCGGTGGTTTTCTACGCTCTACTGTGCTGTAATTTTCTCTGCTTGGTGCCAAGGAGGCCAGCAATGGTGGCCTCGGCATGTTTGGTTGTGATGTGTTTCGTTCGGCTAGGTTGGGCTGTGTCATGTTATGTTAGGATACCTGTGGCCTTTGTGCTATGCAGTTCATTGCGGCGGAATTCTGCGCTCTGCCGTGCTCTAGTGTATTCTGGCAGGCTCTGTGTAAGTCTGCAATAGTGGTTTTGGGACGTTAGGTCGGGTTATGTTACGTTTGGATATGTTATGTTTGGTTTGATTAGGCTAGGATGTCTATGACATTTGCGCTGTGCACAGCCATTCGCTGAACATCTGCGCTCTACTAATCTCTAATATGTTCTGCTTGCGTCTTGGCAGGCCAGCAATTGTTGTCGCGTTGCGATCGATAGAATCAGGTTGCGTTTGGTTATGTTACGTTTGGTTGGGTTAGAAGGGACAAGCTTTGACTTTTGTGACACGCAATGCCATTCGGCGGATTTCTGCACTCTGCTGTGCTCTAATATGATCAGCTCGGCTACGGGAGGGCCAGCAAGAGCGGTATTGGCACATTACGTTGGGTCAGGCTGCGTTTGGTTACGATAGGTTAGGTCAGGTTTGGTCAGCGCATCTTCGATTATTGTGCTATACACTGCTTTTCGGTGGATTTCTACTCTTTACATAACCCTAGGGTACTCTGTCCGGCTCTGGGGATGCCACTAATTGTGGTCCTGGGTTGTTAATATGATTTACACCGCGTTTGGTTGTTACGTTTGGTTGGGCTAGGAGCGGACGACATGGACTTTTGTGCTATATAATAATATTCAGTGAGCTTCTGCGGTGTACTATGCATTAATATGCTCCGCTTGACGCTGAGGGGGCCAGCAATAGTGGTCTCCGCACGCCAGGTTGATCTAGGTTGCGTTTGGTTAGCTTATGTTTGTCTGGGTTTTGTTTGCACAGTTTCGACTTTCGCGGCATACACTGCTATTCGGTGGATCTCTGCGCTCTACTGCGCCCATGTATATTCTGCTTTGCTGAGGGGATTCCAGCAATAGTGGCTTCGGCACCTTAGGTTAAGTTAGGGTCCGTTTGATTATATCACGTTTGAATAGGTTAGGAGAGGATGCCTTTGACATTTTTGCTATACACTGCTATTCGGTTGATATCTGCGCTCCGCACGGCCCTACTATACTCTGCTCTACACTAGGGAGGCCAGGAGCGGCACTTTATCTTGAGTCGTTCTGCGGTCGGTTAGGTTAGGTTATGTCAGGCTATATTAGGTGATCTGTGAACTTTGTGCTATTCACCGCAATGCGGAGGATTTCCGCTCACTACTGTGCTCCAGTGGATTCCACTTTTCTTTTTGGAGGCCAGCAATAGTGGTCTCGTCATATGAGGTTATATTAGGTTACGTTTGGTTATTCTACGTTTGGCTAGGTAAGGAGAGGCTACAACGACTTCTGTGATATACACTGCTGTTCCGCGGATCACTGCGCTCTAATGTGCTCTAATATGCTCTGCTCGGCTCTGGGGCGGCCAGTAATAGTGGTCTCGGCTCGTTAGATTGTGTTAGGTTACGTTTCGTTAAGTTAGATTTGGATGGCTCTGTGAGGACTTCTCTGACTTTGTCGCTGTACACTGCTATTTGGTGCATTTCTACGCTCTACATTGCTCTACTATTCTCGGCTCGAGTCTGTGGTGGCGAGCAATAGTTGTCGCGGCAAGTCCGGTTGAGTTAGGATACGTTTGGTTAGGTTGGGTTAGGTTAAGTTTGGTTAGGATACTATTGACATTCGTGCTTTGCATTGTTACCAGGTGGACTACTGTGATCTACTGTGCCCTACAACATTCTGCTTTTCCCTGGGGAGGCCATGAGCAGTCGTCGCGGCATGCTTTGTCGAGCTACGCTACGCTCGGTAAGGTTAGGTTATTCCAGGTTTGGTCCGGATATCATTAACTCTTCTGTTGTACACTGATATTTGGTGGATTTTTGCGCTCAACGTTGCTCTACTACTCTCGGTTTGACTTTGGGGACGCGAGCAGTAGTGGCTGTAGCACGTTAAGTTGTGATATGATAAGAGTGCTTGGGTTAGGTTTGGCTAGTTTGGTTATGATGGCATCGAATTTCGTGCAATGCACTGTTATTCGGTGGATTTCTATGATCGACTATGCTCTACTGCATTGTGCTTGGCTCTGGGGAGGCCAGGTGCTGTGGCCGCGGAACGTAGCTTTGAGCTATTCTACCCTTGGTTGTGTTAGTTTAGGTCAGGTTAGGTCAGGATATATTCGACTTTTGTGCTATTCATTGCAATGCTGTGGATTTCTGTGCACCACTGTGTTCTAATATCTCCGCTTGGCACTGTGGTGGCCAGCAATTTGGCACTGTGGTGGCCAGCAATTGTGGTCTCGGCACGTTCGGTTGAGTTAGGTTATGTTTCGTTTTGTTAGGTTAGGATGCCTTTGGCTGGAGTATCTACGTCTTTTGGTGGATGTATGCGCTCTGGTGTGCTCTACTATACACTGATTAGTCTTGTGGAGGCCAGAAAATGTGGTCATGGCACGTTAAGTTATGGTAGGCTACGTTTGATTATGTTACCCTCATTTGTGTTAAGTACGGATAGCTTTGTCTTTCTTGGCATAAACTGTTATACGGTGGTTATTTGCGCTTCACTTTGCTCTACTTTACTATGCTCGTCCCTGCGCAGGCTAGCAATAGTAGAAGCTTCACGTTAGGTACTGTTAGTTTACGTTTGGTTATGCTATGATTCGTTTGGTTAGGAGACGATTGCTTTGTCTTTTGCGATATGGACTGCTATTCGGTAAACTTCGGCGTTCCACCGTGACGTGTTTTATTCAGATTCGCTCTAGGAGGGACAGCAGTATATCTCATGGCACGTCCTGCCGTGCTAGGCGAAGTTCGCTTGGGTTAGGACAGGTTAAGTCAGGATATCTTCGACATTTGTGCTATACACTGAAGCTGTGCTGTAGTATATTCAGCTTGGCTCTGGGGAGGTCAGCAGTAGTGGTGTAGGGCTGTTAGATGGAGTT
>NW_016922286.1:0-667 GCF_001483705.2 Eufriesea mexicana | reverse complement strand
TGATGCGTGTATGGAAGGGCGTGTGTATGGATGCATGTATGGATAGATGTATGGATCATGTACTGATGTCTGTATGGATATATGTATGACTGCATGTATGGATGGATGTATGGATGTATGTACGGATGTATGTATGGATGGATGTCTGTATGGATCGATTGATGTATGCGTGGATGCATGTACGTGTGTTTGTATAGATGTATGTATGTATGGATGTATGGATGTATGGAAGGAAGTATGTATGGATGTGTGTATGGACGAATGTGTTGGTGTATGTATGGATGAATGTATTGATGTATGTATGTATGTATGTATGGATGTATGTATGGATGTGCGTATGGATGGATGAGTGTATGGGTGGATGGAGTTATGGATGTATGGATGGATGCATGTATGGATGGATGCATGTATGAATGTATGGATGTATGTATGTATGAATGTTTGAATGTATGGATGTCTTTGAGTTATGTATGTATGTATGTATGCACGTATGGATGTGTTGATGTGCGCATGTATGGATGTACAGGTGCATGAATATTTGGATGTGTGGGTTGGTGAATGCTTGGGAGGATGGGCGGAAGGACGGATGTATGTTTGCATGTTTGTATGGATGTATGAATGGGTGTATGCATGGATGTGTGTATGGATGTTTGTATGGATGTATGCA
>NW_016922285.1:0-1493 GCF_001483705.2 Eufriesea mexicana | reverse complement strand
CGGTTTCAGCATGTTAGGTTCAGTCGGGCTATGTTTGGATAGGTTGGGTTAGGCTATGTTTGGTAAGCATATCTTTCACTTTTGTGCTCCGAACTGCCGTTAGGTGGATTTGCGCGCTCCACAGAGCTCTTGTATGACCTGTTTGTCTCTGGGGAGGACAGCAATGGCGGTCACAGCACGTTACGTTGAGATAGGCTATGTTCGGCTCTGTTCCGTTGGTTTGTGGTAGATTTGGGCAGCTTCTTGTGTTCTGATGTACACTGCGATTCTGTCGATTTCTGCGGTCTATACTCCACCAAAGTTTTCTGCTTGTCTCTGGGGAGGCTAGCAGTAGCGGTCGCGGCACGATAGGATGAGTTCGGTTGCGTTTGCTGATATCACGATTGGTTAGGTTTGGAGACGGGCAGCTTTGACTTTAATGCTATAGTCTGCTAATGGGCGGACTTGTTAGTTCTTCAGTGCTGTAATATTTTCAGCTTGGATGTGGGAAGGACAGAAATAATGGTCTCGGCACGTTACGTTGAGTCAGGTTACGTTCGGTAAGGTTGTGTTACGCCAAGTTTGGACAGGATGGCTTTAAATTAATTGCAGCACACAGCTATTCGGCCGATTTCTGAGCTCTACTGTGCTCCAGTATGTCCAGCTTGACTCCGGGAGGGGCAGCAATAGCGGCCTCGGCACGTTAGTATGAGTTAGGTTATGTATGGCTATGTCCTGTTTGTTTGGGTTAGTCTTAGGTACCTTTGACTTTACTGATGTACACTGCGATTACCATGGATTTCTGAGTTCTACTCTCCAAGAATGTGTTCTGCTTGGCTATGTGGATGCCAGCAATAGTGGCCGCGGCACATTAGTTTGAGTTATGCTTCGTTTGCTTACGTTACGATTGGGTCGGTTACAAGAGGATGGCTTCGACTTTAGCGCTATAGCCTGCTACTGGGTGGATCTCTGCGCCCTTCGTTTCTCAAGCATTCCCAGCTTCGCTCTTTGAAGGCCAGCAATATTTGTCTCGGCGAGTTGTGTTGAATCAGGTTACGTCCGTTTCGGCTGGGTTAGGCTAAGTTTGGTTAAGATAGCTTCAACGTATAGCTTACACTGCTGTTCGCTGGATTTCTGCGGTCTACTGTGCTATAGCACGTGCTGCTTGGCTCTGGGGGAGCTGCAGTGGAGGTCGCGGCTCGTTAGGTTAAGATATGTTACGTTTTGTAAAGTTACGATCGGTTAGGTTAGGTGGTGATAGCTTTGACTTAAGTGCTGTAGTCTGATGTTAGGTGGATTTCTGCGCCCTACAGTGCACCAGTATTTACAGCTTGGCTCTGGCAAGGCCAGCAAGCGTTGTCTCGGCAAATTGTGATGAGTCAGGCTACGGTCGGTTAAGTTGGGTTAGGCTACGTTTGGTAAGGGTAGCTTTACCTTTCTTGCTGTACACTGCAACGCGGGGGATTTCTGCGATCTACTCTGATCTAGTATGTCCTGCTTGGCTCTGGGGAGAG
>NW_016922284.1:0-1240 GCF_001483705.2 Eufriesea mexicana | reverse complement strand
AATGATACTATTGGAGTGCTATAGCCATTGCAATGCTATAGAATCTGGCTCGAAAACTCTACTACATTGACATTTTCGACTAACATCGGGGTGTGCTAACTTTCTTGCATAAATAAGGAGGAAAGATTCTATTGGCGTGCTATAGCCATTGCAATGCAATTGAATCTGTCTGGAAAATTAAATTTTATCGATATTTTCTTCTAATATCGTGGAGAGCTAACTTTCTTGCGTAAATAATGAGGTAAGAATCTATTGGCGTGCTATAGTCATCGCAATGCTATAGAAACTGGCTGGAATGTACAATTTTATTGACATTTTCGGCTAATATCGTGGTGACCATACTTTCGTGCATAAGTAAGGAGGAAAGACTCTCTTGGCGTGCTATCGCCATTGCGATGTTATAGGATCTGGCTGGAAATTCAATTTTATTTACATTTTCGGTTAATATCGGGGTGAGCTTTCTTTCTTGCATAAATAAGGAGGTAAGATTCTATTGTCGTTCTATAGCCATTGCAATTCTATAAAATCTGTCTGGAAAATACAATTTTAATAACATTTTCGACTAATATCGTGAGGTGCTAACTTTCTTAAATAAACATGTAGGAAAGATACTATTGGCGTGCTATGGCCATCGCAATGATATAGAATCTGCCGCGAAAATTCAATTTTATTGACATTTTCGACTAATATAGTGGTAAGGTAAGTTTCTTGCATAAATAAGGAGGCAAGATTCTATTGGCCAGCTATAGCCATTGCAAACCTATAGTACCTTGATGGAAAATTCAATTTTATTGACATTTTCAACTAATATCGCATTGAGCTGACATCCTTGCATAAATTAGGAGGAAAGATTCTATTGGCACGCTGTAGCCACTGCAATGTTATAGAATCTGCCTCGAAAATTCAATTTTATTGACATTTTCGACCAATATCGCGGTGATGTAAGTTTCTTGCATAAATAAAGAGGTAAGAATCTATTTACGTGATATAGCCATTGCAATTATATACAATCTGTATGGGTAATTCAATTTAATTATCATTTACGACTAATATCATGGTGATCTAACTTTCTTGCATAAATAAGGAGGTAAGATTCTATTGGCGTGCTATAGCCATTGCAATTCTATACAATCTGTCGGAATAATTCAAGTTTATTAACATTTTCGACTAATATCGAGCTCATCTAACTTTCTTGGATAAATAAGGAGGAAAGATACTATTGGGGTGCTGTAGCCATTGC
>NW_016922283.1:1755639-1792240 GCF_001483705.2 Eufriesea mexicana | reverse complement strand
AGAAAAACTATTTGATAACATTCCCGTTTTTGTTGAGACTGTAAATAACTCATTAATCAATGCCCGCATGGCACACTTCAATCCTGCGGTCTCTCTCTGACTGTTTAACCCGCCTGTTTAGTCGGCCTTACTGCCAAAGCGAAGCAAACATAATTCCAAGCTACATACACTTACAGTATTAGATTTCTCCGACAGCAGCTACGGTTATTACCTCCTGGCGATCTAATCGTAAGAACTTTATTGAAATGTACGTCGTAGCATTCAGGAAATCAGGGAACGGAATACAAACGCACTTCGGAAGAGAAATAGCGGGCTGGCCACGAACCGCGCTTGAGGTCCGTGTATCTCGACCACTGTGATTTCAGCAGATCCTTCGTGGATCTACAATGATTGCCGTCTCTTGTTTATATCATTTAGAGTCTTTACAAAGTACAGTTTCCATTGCTAGAATAGCTCGAAATAATTTCCGGAAAAATGGAAGTCTTTGATAAGCTACCTGAAATAATTCACGAAAACACGTAAATCTTGGGTCTATTACATCGACCAACGCGAGTTTTCATTATTTTGAGATTTTAATTATAAAGTATATTCTTCTGAGTTATCTCTATTTTATTTAAAATCTGACTTGATTTCCTTAAGCTAACAGCATGTATAATTGTATACATATCACAATAATTTATGCAAATCAGTTTCCCTCACTATTGTATTTCTTTTTGTCGCATATCATTTTCTCAAAGCGAGTTCTCAACGATACCATTCGAGAATTTTAAACATAGAGTATCGTCTTTGTAGTCCTTTCTATTGTATCTCAGATCTGACTGGATTCCGTTAAAATAATCACGATGAGTGTCTTAAGATAGGTGACTCAAAGATTTAAAAGTAAAGGATAGATCAGTCTTTTTTGAACCCGAAAAATTTTCAAACTTTGAAAACCTTCTCTACTTTAGCCAAAAATTATTTGACGATTTTAAAAACGAGATATAAATTCTTGAGGTATATTGATTTCTTCTGCAATTTAATTTTTCAGCGGGAATTGTAAATTCGAAATTTTAGAAAATACAAAGGAAATAAGGGGAACGAGTTATTCAGATATTGGTGTAAACAAAATAGTAGTCACTAGGCATATATTTTTCTGCAAATTTACGAACAGAGCAATCCGTTTAATTTCCATCTATTGGATAATTTATGTCAATTAAATTTCAAGAATCTGGTCGAATTGCGAATCTCATTACACTGGAATAATTTTCACTTTTATCTCTGCCAGGCTTACGTCTTCACGAGGATGCATGGTCCCGTGTGGCGTAACTACGCAAAATACGTATATACCATGAAACGCCCATCGAATGCCTTTCTAGCTTCTACGAAGACAGCTCGTATCGAATAATTCCAGGAATCTGAATAATTTGGACGAAGATGCAATAGCTCAATATGGTCGAAAGATTTATAACTTTCGCATCTCTACTTAATTATATTTCTATTCGTGATGTGTACCTTCAGGTTGGCGCTTTAATGTTAGCAACGGTAAAGCAATTAGGTTCCTAACTACCTGAACTCGTGAATTAATTACGCTGTCGTTTCCTATCTCATTTACCTGATTCAACTATCGTCTCAAACAGGCCTTTAAAACACAGTATTTTGTACTTATTGATAACACAGTCTTGTGTATTTATCTTTAGCTAGTTTGAACGTAGTAAGAATCAACACTGTCATACCTCGAATTAGGCGAACGTAAATCGCGTTGACACTCATTAAATTATCCAAAGGATATTTTCTAACCGAGCTATAGAGACCTTGTTTTAGAAAACTTAATAGTTCGAGGATGGAATTAAAATAAACATTTCTTCCCAAATTTTTATAAATTTTAACAACGAGGTACCACTTGGCATTCAATATTCACGTCAGAAATGAATTTTCTACCACTTACGCTATGCAGTTAATAACTAATTACAAACCTATATACACGATGAACGTTCGATTGTATGAAAAGGTACAGAATAATCCCTCAGGGGTGCGAAATAAATGTTACTTTTGGAATTGACGGTAAATATGATACAGTAGAATAATACAACCTTCGTCGAAGATATTTGCAGGTGAAAATCAATTACGGATAGCTTAATAACCGTTGCAAGATCTTGCACGAGATCGCCTGGAATGCGATATTACTGAGATTAAATTAAAATCTTAATCGAAAATGTTGAGCAACTATCCGTCGTATACGAACGACGGAGCAGGCACTTACTTACTTTTACTCGGGCAGATTTTCCCGAGCGCAGCAATATAACTTTCCCCACTAGCATCAACCATCTCGAAACAATCCGAACTTCCTCGGGCGCTATCGCATCTATTAAACCCATCCTCCTAAAGTACATCTACAGTCATCCGAAATTCCGGTCCAGCCTGCAACGTAATTCCGGTTTAATCGTGCGTAGCCAAGATGGTGCGAATACCATCTTCGTGTCTGGGCATCACGCGAGCCTCCCTGCACCCATCGAAAAACCCTTTCACCCTTTCCAATCGCTGACCATGATTTCACCACCGTGAAACATGATCTCAGAGCTGCGATTGCCGGATCGTTCGAGCGCTAGCGACGAACGGCTGAGGTCGGTCGTGGCTGGCGGAATCAAGTGAAGATTCCCATGCACGGCCAGAACCTTCCCGGAATCCCATGGTCGAGAGGAGAGAAGGAGCATGACGTAGCGTCGATGAAGGAGACACTTCGAACTGGCGAGTAAGCTCGTATGGTGGGAAAGGACGCAATCACCGCGGAAAGCTCCCTGCTTCTCAACCTGACCACTGTCGCCACGCAAGTATTTCCCGGAAAAAGTTCCCCGTACACGTCAACATAGGTGAGACGTTACTTCCGTATCTCCTTCTTCTATGTTTGGTACAGCGAGTCCTCTATCCTGGTCCAACGAAGGCAAACGAAGAAATCGTTAACACTTTGACAGCCACATGGTCATATATGACTGGTCATGGTTCCTCCTGTGATGCCACGTTGGTCTTTGGTGACCGGAACGATTAAACTGCTTAAAATTGTAAAAATTGTATAAAAATTGACAGTTGTTCAAGTGTCAACCATTACCAATGCGCCACCGGTTTTCACCCGTGACAGTGAATAGGATGAACGATCCATTGGATAGGAGTGTTGTATTATATTACCAATTTATTATTATTCTACAATTATATGCTTTGAATAATTAAAATACTTCCGTGGCAGCCAAAGGGTTAATGTCTATACGCGTATGCGATTAGCGAGACCTCTTACACTTGACAGACTTCAGAGCGGTCTGTTATCCAACTGCAGGGAGACAGTCTTCAAGACTCACCCTCTGGTCGCTTTGATCTGAAGCAATAACAAGACCATCCAGCTCTGTATCTTTGGGATTATCCTTCACTAAATCCTACGTGGGTAAATGGTTGAAGGTACGAGAAGTAATAACGCTTCTTTTGTGACAATAATAGTTTTGTTTTAGCTAAACTATGTCATTCTCAAAACTCTCACTGGGCTGATTCTCGGTTTTCAGAACTTTCGCTTAGAAACTACACTCATGCATATTTCTCTCGCACCCTATATACCCTCACGCATTCATACCTTGTTATTCTAATTATCAATCGTTTTCACTCGATCAGTTTTCTCTCGTTTACCCAAAATTCCTCAGTCAGTCATTTTCCCACGTGGTGCTATGCACTCTAAATTCTTAAGAACATACCTAAACTTTGCCATTGCTACATACCTCTGCCATAGGTAGCTCTTCCAGTCGACCCTCTTGCGCATACCATTCCATACAATGTCTCAAACGCTCCTCACATTCTCTCAGAGCTATACATTAACCTTCTGTATAACAACCATGTCATACAAGAGCCATGATCTTCTACACAATGTTCCGAACACCCTGCACATTCTCTCAGAGCTATACCTATTCGACTCTCATAACATTAAGACGTCCCTCATGCCCAGGTGGACATGGTTAATCGGGATAATCCTTTAAAGGGACAATCGCCAGTTACTTGGTTTATTCTATTTACAAGTTTCATTAAATGAATGAAATAATAAATAAAAAAATTGGTTATCTGTGCGACTAAGTAGTTGACCAATTCGTATACATGATCATCCTGAGAATTTTTTGTCTCTTTGTTTCTTTGTTTCAATGAAGTCGCTATAAGTCAAACCAAGAAGGACACATTATCATGACATAATCGGGGAGAAGGAATCCGTCGTCTTAAAACCTTCAATATTGCACTTTTCAGCGAAGTACCACTCTCACAGTACCTTCTTGTACTTTCCTACATCGTCTGACCTTCTATAATGAAATCTCCTATTCAAAATTTCTCCATCACGGTCATAGAAGTAAGTCGTTTCGCTGTAACGTGTCCCGTTTACTCTCCAACGTTCAACAATCCTGCACAAAGAGATTCCTCTCCGAAAATTTTCTCCACACAGCTATAGAAATAAATCGCTTCCCCGAGATGCATTCTATTTACTCTCTTCCGTGCAACGATCCCTTGCACGGGGATTTCCCATCAAAAATTTTCCCCAGCAGGATACACACGTGGGATCGTTCGCTATGGTACCCTGTTTCCACTCAAGCTGCAACGATTCCCTGTAAACATGTTCATCCTTAAAAACGAGCAAACTTTCAACTCTCCGCAGTTTACTGTCAAGTAGAACTCGTTCTATCCTACGTGATTCTCATTTATAAAGAGTAGCTCGTTTCCGTTCAGTTTAATTTTCCAAAATTTTGGATCAGGGAGAATGTTTTCTTGGCTTTTAGTAGCGGAAGAAAAGTGAAACAAATTTTCTATGCATCTCTGAGGAAGCTTACACATCGTTTTTTTTACCCACCTTTGGACATTTTCTAGGTAAGACTATAATGTTGTCACTGCACAATTTCTGTGATTTCCGGCGAAAAATTGTGATAAGTGATTACTAGTTTCAAGTGTACGTAACTAGGTAAAAGAATGTAGGATAAATAGTTTGAGGAGAATTTCTTAATAGGTTCTTGACTATGAGCTATTGCGACTTGGACCGCAAAGGGTTAACTTGTCAGCTGAGGTCATGGAATAATTACGCAAAGTTGGAAACGATTGGACCATGTTGTCTGATGTTTACTAGCGTTATTCTCGGGTTAATTGGATTGTTGTTCAGAGGTTCACAGGCTGTGCAGGGTAATTAATGGCCTTACTTTGTGCCACTGTAGGGGACAATCTCGTTTGCGTTCGTGCAATATGGTTTGATGAGAATGTTCGTGAGATGTATGAGGTTGGTTTCGGTAAATGTACAGGGACCTATGAAACAGCCTTCTGCCGCGTATGGTATGATAGAAAATTAGGGTTGGATATTGCCCCGTGGTTGACGGTTGTCGAAAGTCGTTAATGGCAGACGAGGGTCTTTTTCTTACAATTAGGGTAAAAGAGGATTGATATACCAAGCAAATAGACTGTTTAGCTTCTATTCAGTTTCGAATATTAATTCTGCGAGCATTATAACTTGGAATTCGTGGAAATTTATATTTTTGTGTATTTTGAGAAGTTTATTACATTATTAAGTTATCGCTGAAATTGTTAAATTTATTTTTCTCGTTGATGTAAGGAATATCGTATATTCTTTAGAAGTTAATATTTGCATGGGTCGTGTTAAAATCGGCGATAATAGTTTTTAATACCGTGACACCATTGTTATCCTAGATTGCAAAGAAATCAGCTGAAAATTTGAAGAAGTCAAAATGTCAGATTAAAGGATCCTCGTCTTATTATTATTTATACCGTTCACAGCTTCTCGCACTGATTAGTAAGTTTTGTATATTTAAATTTTCAACTTGACATATAAAGAACGCGTTTTAACCGGGACATCTATTTTCGCTCTGAATAAAATAAAATGAACTTTATTCGTAATATAATATTCGCAAAAAGCACCCTGTTCCGAGAAATAATTTAATTAATTTCTCCCGGTTCTAATTTAATAATTTTTCTAAAAATAGGAGACACGAGAAATTTAATAATACGGTACACGGTCCAATGGGAAACGCTTGGCTCTACATTTGGCCATTTTTATGCAGAAGAATTTATGCAGAGGAATGTCATTAAGAATGACGAAAAAATGAGAAAGAAGATAAAAAATAGCGCTTTCATTTACGCCAAATATACGCGTATTTAACGATTAACGCTGATTAAATTTCCCTTTATCGAGTCTTAAACTTTATTTCTTCTCGAGCTACCTGCTCCAGGAATCTTGCGAACTATACACACAACTAGCCGTGTAGCTGCCAACCGGGCCAACTTGATCCCAAGAGATTACACCGAAATACATTTAAGTTTCAATTACATTTGACAACGTGGGGGCTGTCGCTATCGAAAAGAATATCATTGGCCGAAGATTATCGCAGAAGACCATGAATAATTATGCCGGGTATGTTTGCGATAGGGTGAAGTCGCACGTTCGAGGGCTGTGCAGTTAACGGTAAGTATATAATTAGTTTAGTTCACGCAGACGCTTGGGAGACCTGGCTGTGACTCTCTTATTAGCGAGCCTGGATAAATTCGCGAACAGCTGCATAAATAATGCTTGTTCCGGCGATTTCTCGGCGGAATTTGTTAGAAACCGGCATAATGTGACTGCGTTGATTATCTCACCGTGACAAAGGCTTCGCAAAAATGCGGAAAACCGCTTAAATGACGTTCCGCGAAATTACTTACGTCATTTGCGATCTGGGATTCCAGAATTTTAGATGAGCCTTTGGGGAAACGTACATAGACAAATATTAGGTGATTTACAAAAATTATGTTAGCTCGTTAATTATTTGCTGAGTTTGATATGTCTGAGTATGATATCACTCACTGGTATTCTTTAAATCAGAATCCTCGTAAGAGTTCTTTAGCAGAAGTCATCGTAGACACTCGGGAAAATTTATTAAATAAATTCTGGACACTGCTCGCGAGGATTTAGCAATGTCGAAACGGTATTCGCAAAAATCTGTCAGCGTTGATGTAAAATTCACGAAAATTTGGAAATATGGGAACAGAATTCTCGGAAATCGAAACGAAGAACAGAAGATCTATTCTAGACCTAGAGACACTATCTCTAAAACGGGATATTTATACTATCCGACGAATGTTCTTCGGTTATCCACGATCGTTTTATTTCGACTCGACGTAGTAGGATTGCAAATTTCTTTCGTTTACACATGAACGACGTTTCCGTTATTATCTCGGCTGGTTAAAATTCCCTCGAAGAATACGACGTGGCTCAAGCACCGTCCTGTTCACTGAGCCAGCACGCATTCTTAATGCAGTTCAAAATTCCATTACGATGGAGACGGAAAATCCGAGGCGTTCGATAAAACTTCCACGGCACGTTTCACAGTACTCTGCAACCTTCTTAATTAATGACTAATTCGTAACCAGCTTATAACTAATATTTCAACTTTGGTGCGTAGCTCTTAGCTTGGTATCGTTTCTCAAAAGCTATTCTTTGGAAAACGATACCAATTACGTGGAGATGGCTACGCATCGAGATCCGACATGCGCCCCAGTGGTACAGCCTGCTGGCGCTATCTGTAGCAAAGATACCCTAATTTAACTTGGAGCGAAAGAAATTGAAGCGAAGCTACTGACACTTTATCAAATTTCGGATCTTACAAAAAGGGTTTCGGGTCGGTATACTAAAACTTTACTGCTGCAACGCAAAGATATTCATTTCAACCGACTTTGATGTTACTATGTTCTCAGAGAAATAGGGAATGAACGCGAGCAAGTTAAATATCGCGGCTCCCCTGGACGAGTTTGCGATTATTCAAAAGATCGATCAGCATACGCAAAATACTCTCATGTACAAGACCACTTCATGTCTAGCACCCTCCCGATCCGGCCTAGTTCATTTCTGCCGCTGCTGACCTCACCATTGCTTGAACGTCTTCGTAGAAGATAGCACAACGAACCGATGAAGCATCCAGAATCAACCCGAGGGTCCCAAACGAGGCTTTGCTGCCGGCCACACAGCCGCTCCCCTGTCACATGGGGGAGAAAGCAAATAAGGTATCATTTCATGGGGTCTGACCGTAGGTACGATAGGTAATGTCCGACTGTAAGGCCCATACCCCTGTCATGCACGCGAAGGTGCCAAGGACGACCAGGACCGGCAGACTCTCGTATTGATACCAGGTGAAACACCAAACCGACGACTACCCCAGGAACGATGCATGGCGAGATTGACTGTGGCTGAAATGAGTGTCAGAGGCGAGCCGCGAGGATGACTTACGGAACATGGAATTGTCGGGTAGACGAGAGTACGTCGCGTCGTCTAGTCGGTAATTAAGAAAGATCGCGATTTTCGTGAGAACGATTTTGTTGTATTTGGTAAACGAGAAGGAATATAGGGTGGATATATTCGCTCCAAGCTTACCTTTGTACACATAACGCGCACATATGTGTCCCAGCCTAGGAATCTATCTTACAACTACTTATGACTACATGGATCTAAACACACGCATCCCTCGTCGTACAAAGATGTCTTCTGAATGAAATCTTCAATAACTTGAAAAACTTGAAACCTAAAGAGCAAATGTATAAACCTGCAAGGAAGCGGATTAGCTGACGAAACAAAATAAATGTGAAAAGAGTAGATTTCACTCGCACCTCCATTGGATAAATTATAGTTTGTAATTGCTTTCACGTTTGGCAAATCATAGTGTTTGTACATCAGCAGCTATTTTGTCAGCATGTTAAATCTCTAAGAACGTTGTTGATTAATCATCTCGAAATAGAAATAATTGTACAGATCGTTGACTATGGTGTTTGCTCCGTAAGTACAGAGATGAGCGAGGTGTATGATAGTTTATGCTACCTAACGATCGAAACTTAAATGGGACTTTGAAACTTTGAGTGACGCCTGCAGGTTTTAACATAGGTCTACTCCTAGGAAATGTCGGTGTTCTCGCTGTCAACAGAGCTACGCAGCGAGGCTCGTAAAGACTGGGATAGGAATCGTAAACACCAGATGCGTAAATAGATCATAGATAAATGGTGAAAGAGTGTTGAGGTGATTTTTCGTTTGACTTTTGATCGAGCTTCTTTGTCGAGGAATCTTCTCAGAGAAACATTGAGAATATTCTATAGAAATAGGATTTATCTGCACCGATGAAAAGTTCACGGTATCACATATTCGACGTGCGGAATAATTTATTCATCATTTTATTAACGACAAATTTCTAATTTATATTTTACAGGAAATTCCGAATTTAATCCTTCGAAGCTATCGTTTTATAAAGAAAGTTCAGGTACCGATCAAGAGTTCAAAGCCCCACAGCTTTGAGCTTGAAAATACCGATAAATATTTCATGATATTGAGAGAATTTTAAATAGGAAGCATGACGTTGGTAATCAGTTTGGTAAGGTAGAGGTTCACACTGCATACTAACATGGGATGCATTTGCTTTCCCTTGATCTTTGTCTAGGTTCGATTATCTTCGCAGACATTTTGAGAGAAGAGGTTTTTCTACGTTTCGTTCTTGAATCTTTTCGTTCAAACGTATTACCAAATTTATTACGAAGAATTAATCGGATTATTCGGAGACATTATGGCGTCGGAGATATGGTAAAGGTGGAATGACAACGAATGTAAAAGTTCTCCCGCTAAAAGTGTTTAAAGCTTCTGAGTTCTTCGCTATTTATAATACTCCTTAGAAACTCGCCACATTTTCCAACCTTTCCATCGATTACCTCTACGAACATTCTCCGTTCTTTAGTTACCAAGTATCGGTTGAAACCACGACCATTCTTATATCTCTATAGAAAGGTTTTGTGCCGTTTACGTGAACACCCGAGATCCATCGGTCTTTTCTTAAAAACAGACAGAACCTCTTGTTAGAACTACAAGTCTGTTGCTCGCGAAAGATTAAGCTATTGTTAAATATAACATGTCGAACCATGTATACTTATGGAAATTCCTTATTTCAGAATTATCGCAATTTTTGATTTCGCGTAACTTTAAATTCACGTGGACTCTCGGAATTTTATTGTTTCACTATTTCACGACGTCGCTCTTTAAAGAATAGTTTCAATTTTATTCTAACGCCATTTTAAATCCACGTGGTTCCTCAGAACTTCGTTATTTCGGAGTACCAATTTTTAAAGAATATTGGTAATTTCACTTCCCTGTATCTTTAAATCTACGCAGGACTTCAGAATCTTCGCTATTATACTATTTCTCAGCGACGCTATATAAAAAATATCGCAAACTTCGTCTGCACAAAATTTTTATTCCTCGTCGACACCTAAAAATTTTCTATATCTCTACTACTCATTGGCGTCCCAAAAGTATCGTTAAACTATATTCCATAGAACCTTAAATCACAACTAATTTACATTACCTCTATTTCAGGAATACCTCTACCTTCATTTCCACCTACTTTCATTCCTTTTCTCATTTCCAAAATTTAATTCTAGTTAGTAGTTGTTCCATCCAAAAATTTAGGAAACTAATCTCACTTGTAAACACTTATATACTATTTTATTAAAAAATTCCTGAAAATATTCCTATTTAAATCACGTTTTCAACCGCTTTCTCATTCAAGAAGCGAATTCCATGTTCGGGATACTATAGATTGAAAAATTTCGGGCGCAATTAAAATGTGCACTCCAGTCACCCTGCGAGTTATATTATGCATTTTCTCTCGATTATGTCTATGATGTTTAACTTTGAAGTATGGCGGTGGGTAGGTGCGATAAAAAATTGAATAGGAATGGCGGAATCGATGGCTCGCAGCGTTTATATCGAATTTTTGCTAAAACCTCGAATTCGAGTATAACTTACTCGCACACGTACACCGAGCAGTATCCTCAATTCGATAAAATATTTCTGCCAATTTGTGCCGGAACACTCGAGTTACTCGAATGTGCTCGAAAATTTTGCAAATTTACCGAACTGCAGCACGCGTGCTTCTCCCCTTCCATTGTTGTGGAAATATATCAAATTGCTTCAATCGCGATTTCGTCATTGTGTTCTTCTTTATCATTTTATGAATATTATTTTGGTTTTCATAAACTTTGATACAGTATATTCGCAATATTCATTTTCAAAGTAGAATATTCGCTAATGAGTTGTGTAAATGGAGCTGATAATTTTCTCATTGTTTTTCATTTCTGAGTTTTATTTTCTGTGATCTTGTATTTACTCTTGCGATGCTTTTAATTACTTTAATTATTTTGCTATAATTTCGCGATATTTATTCTCCACGATATCTTACCTATTTTCAAATTATTCTTTTCTTAAGGCATCTTAACTATTTTAGTTACTTCGTTTACATATTCCCATGGAAATAATTGTTTCAAGTAATCACCAGTATGCATTCTATCAAAAAAGGCAGACCAAGTTTTTGTTAAATGAAACCAAATATAACAGATTAATAATAAGAATATGCACATAATCAATAATAATCGTATGAAAAATATATATAAAACAAGAAGAAGAATCATACTACTATTAAGTATAGTACTCTGCATTACATTATCGCAGTGTGTATTATTTATCCTTGATGCACAAAGAAATTTTTCCCAGGGGGTAGTATCTCTGCAGCTACTCGTGTTACACATAACAATAACACAATTTCCAAGTATCCATCTTACGAAAAAGAAAATGAATAGTCGAACCTCCTACATTCTGTCTCGCTAATAAATTATGCCACATTATCTGCCTCGAATAATTCCTTTCAAGACCACCTTATTCACCCCTCCTGATATGTAGCAGAGAGGGTCTAGAAATTCAGAAATTCCTCCAGAAGCCCGACGGGATTTTCATTTTAATGAAGTCACACCGTGTTTCAATGGTCTCTGTTCCCCATTGATACCACTCCCTCCTCGATCTAGCAACCCCCTTGTTGCAAATCGCGCGATTATCGGGGGTGGCGAAGTGATTCGGTATCTCCGGCGGACAATAAGGTTCAAATCCAGTGGTGCATGTGTGCACGTGGCCGCTGTAATAACGTCGTAATTTTTGTTTAATTACGGTTATAATCTCGTTTTGTTCCGTGGTTGTATGGTTGCACATTCTCATAGCGAATCGTTGTTACAACGAGTATCTTCCCATACATGCGAATCGTAGAAATTGCTATGTCGATTGCAGCTGATATTTAATTCTCCGTGATGGGAATTTTAATTGGTTTTGGTGAAAAAGAAAATTAGAATGTTTTTCTTGCGTCTGTATTGTCGAATATAATTTGAAATTTTTGCTGAACTCGATTTGGAAGATCGTGTTAGTCATTCATCGCTAGTAATTTGCAGCTAAGGTTTAAATACCGTGTCATATTAATTTTCTCCCTTAGATGCAGATTCATTTGAAATTGTTACAATTCCTTGCTGGTTTAGACGAATATAATACTGTAGAGACGATTTGGGTGAAGGTGTATATTTTTATTTAATAGTAAGTTGACAGTGATAGAGTACGTGAGTAACGATAAAGGTATGAACTATTATAATTTATCACATCGCTCAACCTACAATTTTACAGCTACTCTCCTGTTACATCTTACAATTGTTCGCAACTCACAATTATTAACAACAAACAACTCATCTATTACAAGTTTCCATTGTCTTAGCAACTCTCCAATCGACTCTCTCAACCCGAAAACCCCCTCGCTCATAACGTCCTCGTCCTTTAATATTCTTTCTTCCATTTCACAATACCTCCCCCAACATGACCAAATATGGTTGTGCTAAGGGCCCGGCGCATCCCCCAGGTTTCTTCCAACTAACCTGGACTTCGAACCCTAGGTGACTTTCGTGAAGCTTGCGATAGTAATATTAATTTTACGTAGAAATTTTCTATTCTTTTATTGCGGATTAATTTAAAATCCTTACTTGACTCTTGCCACGTTAGTTATACTCTTCCTCGTCACAGAAAATGAAATATGAAGAATTAATTATTAAAAATGAATAGTGAAATAATTGTTCAAATTACTGCATTTCTACATAGTATATTTCCGATATATTTCCAGTTAAAAATTTTTCGTTGGCCACCTAAATTTACGTTTTTCTACTTTGACTTTCTATAACAGGCTTCGTAGATTTACGCTTTTGCTTGAACTTTTAAGCCGCGTTACAAACACGGAAAGATGCAGCGCTTTAAAGCCTTTCGCACGTGTTTATTTAATTTTTTTTAATAATTCCCGGACACCGAGAAAGACAAGGAAAAAAGCAACCCGTCCGTTAATGTAAAAGAAAATGGAAGTACAAGTGATCAATTTGCTCTTCTCACAGGTAGTACTTATCGCTCTGGTGATCGGCGACAGCATCCACTTCACTATGATCGGGATCATTCTGGTCGACGTCGCCGTGTTCCTCGTTAAGAAGATGTGAAGGCCGTGCTGTTAGTTAGCCTGGCAGTTAGTGATCTCTGTGTCTTTTAAACCGAGTTTCTGTGTTATTTTCATCTTTTTCCTTCATTTTCTATATTTTTAATATTTATTTATGAAAACCTTCGAAATCTCGAATATCGATAGTGATTGGATATACTTCCGTTTCGCTATCGCGAAGTTTAGAGCAGCGTGACAGCTAATGAGAAATTATCAGATGGCTAACTTATTTCGATTTGTATCACTGGCTCCGATATTATCTATTACGTTTCCATCACGAGCCGAGATCGATCGTGATTGCTCGTAAGACGTTATTAAAAGTCGAAGCGGAGTATTTTGCAGGATTCCTTAGCAACAAATTTACGCAATATCCAAGAGAGATATGCCACTGTTAAGATGGACTACTTATGAATTAATAGCGGAAAACTGCTAGGGAATGAGACAATAGTCTGTCAAATTTTCATTCCGTTTAAAGCATCTTGCGTCTTGCAGAATTCTGTCGTGTTTCCGATTCCATTGTTCTCCTCGTTATGACATAAAGGAATGCATAACTCGGATTCATTCAATTATTCCCGTTCGCTCCCGGAATTCGAATACCTTCGCATAAATTTTTTGTCGCAATAGTTCTCCATTTTTATTCAACCGTGGAAGCTATCCTGAAATTAAAACCGTTTACCCCCCACCCCCCCGCATCCGCGAGGAATATTCAAAATGTCGTAGTCGATTATTTCATTCGCGATATAATCGCATTCTGAACTTCCAATATTGTAAAGAGAATGCTCGAAAGTGGGACACCAAGGGTCTCAGGGGTTCTTCGTGACGGTTTCGAATATATTAATACTGTGCATGAGAAGCTCTTAACTAACTGAAAAATTTCAACTTATATTTCTTCTGACAATACGTCAGTGTAGTACACCATCACTCGTTAATTTCTTGTTTAATCCTCTTGTGAGAGGTAGAGTACGCGAATTACATTCTATTAGTTCTCCATATCGCTGTGGGTCTTGAAAATTGTATCACATTTTCATAATTCATATTTCTCTTATACGGAATGGCCACTGAAAAACTGAAGGGTTTGAAAAACTCATAACTCGTTCATTTTCGATCATTCTTATTTCGTTTTGCTGCGAGGAGAAGATGGTGGTCATTGGTGAGATGTATTTCACACGTTTACTATAAAAATCTATCAATTATATTTCCAAATGATAAGAAATTACTTTTGTTTTATATTTTATATCTGCTCCTCAATGGTCACCTTGTACATCATTCAAAGTAGATCGTATTACTTTTTCTCTCGCGAGCAAGAAAAATTGCACTTACTATGAGCTAACGCTTTTGCTGCTTGCTCGTTGAACTTTCTTAGGAACTAATTTTAAGAAAACTCGAGTAAAAATCGAAGAGCTATTATTTTCATTCATGGGCAAAGAAAAATTAAAAGTCTTTATTTTCATCTAAATTTGTAACTCGTTTCAGCCGCTTCTTCCCTACCCCAAGCCTTCCCTTTACCTTAGTCGTGCTTCATTTGGAGAAAAATTATAATTGTATCGATCATTAGTAAACCCGATATTATCAAATGTACTATATTTTATATTTAATTTAATTTAGTATATCTAATATTTATTATATGATAAGTGTATCGTACATCCCTAAAAACTGGAAATAAAGGAGTATACGAATGGAAATTTCTTTGAATCCAACGAAAAAGGTAGTAGATCTATTCCATCGTGGAATGATACAACGTAGACGAAGCGAAAGTAGTCCAGAGCTTCCGATTCCAGGTGCTACGTTGCAACGCAGGCTTTCATTGAACGCGAAATACAGAGAATAATCTAGTAGCCCGGTAACATGTATTTTCTTTTTGATTTATGTTCCGTAAGTCGACCTGCGAACTCGCGGTGGAGACGTGTCCGCTTGGAAAAAAGTACGCGACGACTAGATCACAGGAGTGAGAACTATCCCAAAGCGGCAAACGAAAGCGATGCACGTTTCGTTTAATCAGAAACACAGCGACCTTCGTGTTCGATAGAAAGAAAACGAAACCGCTGAAGTACGTGGTGAAGAGGACACCGCGACGAATTGTCATCTACGTCATCCTAGGTTGGTTGGCGGCGGCCTGTATGAGCTTGCCTCCCCTTTTGGTCATGAGGAACGAGCATACTTCCGAGACCGATGCAAGCATGTGTACCGTCTCTCAGAACGCCTACTGTCAGAGCTACGCCACGTTTGGGAGCTTCTACATACCACTCGTCGTTATGATTCAGGTAAGACATCGTTGAGTTTACGTGGACATCGTTACTGTAGGTATGAGGACATAAACTTGAACATTTGAGATGGTCAGATTTGGAACTAGTGATCAGTGGACGTGGACCATAGGTAGTCTTGGGTTTAATATTTCGGTAGACTTTTTCTGTGCATCATGGTGGAGTAGCACAGATAGTTCGTGAGGAAGAGCATCGTTAAGTCTCTGTACACTCAGTGCTATTCTTGGTCTGAACACCTGAGCTTCAACGTTAGAAGTTATGAGATTTGAGATTGGTGATCGTTCAGTGGATGTGGACCAAGTTAGAGTTAAATTAAATTCCTAAATATTTTGCTTCATGCATATGAATTATTCAATTAGTTTATTATTTATATATATATATATAAAAGGAGAAAAATGACACAAGTGTTTGTACCGCAAAAATAGTTCGTATGAGCGAATCAAAATAGTTAGAAATTTAATACCTCTTGCTTAAACTCAGATATAAGTTTGCAAATTTTCCAAATTTTTTTTTACCTTTCTCACTGGGAAAGCCACTAAAATTACAAGGGAGTAGCATTAATCGGAAACATTAAATGACGATGCTCAAACACGGCAGAGTGCAATTGGAGAAATTTCCTGACTCTCAGACGAGGCACGAGGTGGCTTGAAATTCGATTCAGTTGAAGATTTTAAAGTATTCTTAATTAGAAGTTTAGATTGGATCTACCAGAACTCGAGAACGTTCTTAAATTCGGTTTTAAAAGTGTTCCAGATTCCCGTACTGCAGGCGATTTTAATTTCAATCATTCTTCGAGAAAACCGGAATGCCTGGCCGATATCGAGGAAATAATTTGCAGGGAATTTAAATTATCCAACTTTTGTCGACCTCGTTTACCGAATTAAGCTCTCTCGTATTATCACATTTTTATCATAATATATATCGAATATGTTAATAGTTAATCCCAATTATCAGCATTGCGACTGCTATTTAAATTAATATGACTAATTCCCAGGTATTTCATTAAAGTCCTATAGAGATCTCGAATATTTTATTTTTGTAATTAATAAGAAAAATTGGAACAAGCAAATCAGTCATGAAGACTAATTTTCGAATATTTTATTAGAATATCGTATTTGATTTTTATGAATAATAAGAATAAATTAGAAATTGCAAATGGTGTTGACCGATTCTAAAGTATTACAACGGTCTTAAGTATTTTGTTTCTGCAATTACTGGGAACGAAAAATATATATGGAAGCTCTAGCAGCAATCTTGACAAAATCACCTCCAGTATCATAGTAATCATTTTAATCGTTAACAATATTTTAAAAATATAAATAGAGATATTAATGGTGGTAATGGTTATTATATAATTAATGAAATATCGATATTGTATTTACACATTGCAGACTAATAGTTCTAACATAGAGAAGGCTAATTACTGTTACGGGGTCGTATCTAAAGTTGCTCCATCTTCTATACGGGGTAATAAATCGTACAGCTTACTAAATTAATCGTGACGCCGACGCTATACAGCGATTAGGGTGTCGTCGGTGTTTAATGGTATATCGGCTGACAACGAGCTTAATTATCTCTATTTAACGAAACTTGATTAATGTGCTAGAGAATCTTTTGCTCTGCCGAGTCTATTGTCTATGGGGCATCGGGAGTGATGGTTAGAATTTCTAACTTGTGACAACACTGAACCGATGATGCGCATAAATCAACCACACCATGTTAGGAGCTGCTGAAGCTGGTTTTACCGTAATAGCTTCATCATCGATTGGAGAGAAAATAAATTTATTCCAAATTTATTCCACACGACCAAAATAAATTTGCCTTCTACAAGCTGTTCCCGAAATAATTCTTCATTTCATTAGATATTCTCTCTCAGACGGAATAAGAAGATGAAAATTTCGTTCTGAAAATATACGTTTTCCTTTAAGAAAACAGTGTTGACTTTCAAATAATCTTACGATATATATTATACTTGACAAATGAAAAATAAATAGTACAGTTGCAGCCTAGGAACCTTTTAACCTGACATTTTTCCCTAAAATATATTTTATTTGAGATATTTTAAGATGACACTTTGAAATAAATAATTATATACTTGAAAAGTTTTCTCTCCTTTCCGTTTCAAGTACTTTTACATTAAATTTAAAAAATATAGTCACGTTTAATTATTGAAAATTGATTTTATTTAAATTTCTTCTCTAAGTTTGACTCTCGAACTACACTTTTTGCTCATTGTTGCAGGATTTTATAGCAATCGTAAAAGACAATGTTACTTTTTAATTTACCAAACCGAAATTTTCCTCGGGTCTTTGCACAAAATTAAACAGAACATTTTACTTGCTGCATTCATAAACCGACGAAGTCTCCGGTCAGAAAGCGACGCCATTGCTACTTATTCAGCTCTCTACTGTGCTCAGCTCTTTGCTGCGTTCTGCTACGCTCTGCTGTGCTTTTCTGCGCTCTGCAGTGCTCTGCTGCGATCTGCTGCCCACTCCTGTTCTCTCTAGTGCTGGCGATGATATTCCGCGATCTGCTGCGCTATGCAATGCTCCGCCGTTCCCTGATGTGCTGGCGGTTATATTCGGCACACTTCTGTGTTCTATTGTGCTCTGCTGCGCTCTGCTGTACTCTGATTTGGCGACGGCAATAATCGGTGCGGAGCTGCCTTAACCTATGCTATGCAGTGCTATTCGATGCTATTCGTCGATTCTACTGTGCTGTTCAGTGCTTGACTACATTCCCCGTTGGTCTGTTGTGCTCTGCAGTGGCGGCTATGCTATTATGTACTGTGCTGTTCGAAGCAGTTCTAATCTGTACTATTCGCTGCTATACGGTGCTCGTCTGTACTCTGCTGTGCTCTACTGTGCTTTGCTGTGCTCTGCAGTGCTCTGCTGCGCTCTGCTGCGCTCTCCTGAGTGCTGCTGCTGTGGCTAATTTATTCAGTACGGTGGTGCCCTATTTTTTGTAAATTTGTCCTATTCGACACTATTTGGCATTCTTCTGTGCTCTACTGTGCTCTGCTGCATTCTGCTGTGCTATGCAGTGCTCTGCTGTAGTGTCGGTAACAATCGGACAGGCGCTGCTCTACGTTGTGCTTACCTGGGCCAATCGTTGGTATTCTGTGCTCTGCCGTCGTCTGCTGTCCTCTGCTTCGCACTGCTGCGCTCTGCTGTTCACGGCTGTGAGGAAGGTGCTGTTCAGTGTGGTGCTGATCTAAGTAGCGCTAATCTGTGCTCTTTGGCACTAGCCGGCGCTCTGTTGCGCTCTGCAGCGTTCTCGTCAGCTATAATGTAGTGCTAGTGCTAATCGGTGACGTGCTGTCCTAAGCACTGCTAATGTGTAGTATTCTTGTGTGCCTTGCTGGATGCGCTGCCCCATTCGGTGCGGTGTTGACCCAAGCAGTACTAATCTGTGTTATTTGGCGATCTGCTGTGCTCCTCTCTGCTTTACTACGCTGTACTGCGACCCTGCTGCACTCCGCTGTGCTCAGCTACGGTGAGAGTGCAATATGTAATGGTGCTGCCCTAATCTGTGCTAGTCTATCCTATTCTTTGGTATTCGGTGCTATACTGTGTTCTGCTGCCATCTACTGCCATCTGCTTCGCTCAGCTACCCTTTGCTGCTCTCTCCTTTGTTGGGCTGGGGTGGCAGAAGAGCTGTGTGTTGTGCTGTTTTAAGCAGTGCTAATATGATCTGTTTGATGCTAATCTGCTTCTTACTGTAATATCGGAGCAAAGCGCAGCAAAGTATAGCAAAGCGCAGCAGAGTGCAGTAGAGCGCCGAATAGCAGCGAATAGCACTGATTAGATCTGCATCGGACAGGCCCGCAACGAATAACACCGCCACCTCAGCAGAGAAGAGCAGAGGACAGCACAGCGCAGCTGACCATAGCAGGGGGCCGAATGACTCCGATACGCCCAGAGTAGCTCTGCTTAGAGCTGCACCGCACCATATAGCAGGACCACCGCAACAGAGGACAAGTATTGTTTCTTCAGCTTATATGTGCGCAATGCGCTGCTGTACCGTGACCTGGATCATTTTTTACTATAGCGACAGATGTTAGATGCAAATTTATATACTTCTTACAAATGAAGCGGACATGGTCAGACCAACGTGGGAAGTCAACTCGCGCTTGACACTGTGTTGGCTTAAGGAGTACGCGTGGGGAGGAACCCGATTTTGGCGTATTACTCTTCAGGTCTGCCTTAGATATGAGATCCAACCGAGGATCTGCATGGCCCGTTGCCACTCCCTCCTCCGCATCCAGTGGTATGCGTGCGAACGCATGGGACAACACCCACTGGACCACTAGGGCACCATCGAAGATGTGAGGTAAGTGGACTTTGCCGATGTGGGTCCGACAACTTCACCGAAGTTTCCGCTCCGCGCAGCCCGGCTGCGCGGCTGTTGGAAACATCAGGTTCATCGTGGTTTCTGGCGGAACCCATATACCAGAACCCACTACAGCTTTCGAGGAAGGTAGAGGACAGTAGAGACCATTATAGCGCAGCAGAACACAGCATATAAATGAATAGCTACGAATAGCACTGATTAGCACTGCTTAGGACAGCACCGCCACCACATCAGAGAACCAATGAATTGAACAGATTAACTCTGCGTAGGACAGAACCGAAACGAACTTCCTCGCTTCCACAGCTGCGCGCAGCAGGGGGCAGCTTTTTTCAGCAGATCATCGAGTTACACCGAATGATAGCGGAAAGTATAGGTTAGAACTGCATACTACGGCAAAGTACTTGACGGCACCACCATAAATGAAGTGCACAGGAGGCTGCAGAAGAGCACACCAGAGCACAGGAGAATGTATAAGCGCACATCAGACCACAGTAGAGCGCCGAATGACACCGAATAGCACAGATTAGTACTGCTTAGTACAGCACCGCAACGAATAACACACCCATTACAGCAGCGCGCAACAGAGCGCAGCCGACCGCGGCGGAGAACACTAGGGAGACAAATAGCACCGAAGGACATTGATTACCACTGGTTAGGACTGCACTGAACATAATAGCGCCTCTAGTACAACAGAGCACATCAGAACGCAACTGAGTAAAGCAGAGCACTGGTAGACCGCCATATAGGTACCGTATAGCACAGATTTGTATTGCTTGGGATAGCACTCTACCAGGTAGCACTGCTCTCACAGCAAGTCACAGCAGAGCACAGTATAGCATCGAATACCACCAAACAGCACCAATTACCACTGCTTAGTGCAGGACGGTAGCAAAGAGAACCGCCACCACAGCATACCACATCGGTGCAGAGCAGAGCGCAGCCCAGCAACAGAATCAGAGCACAGTGAAATGCCGAATAGCACGGAATTAAACAGATTAGCACTGCTTAGGATAGCCCTGCACCGAATAGTACCGTCACTGTGGACGAGCACAATAGAGCCCATCACAACACTGAATAGCGCTGAATAGCTCCTAATAGCAGGAGTTAGCACTGTTTAGGACATCATGGCACCAGAGTAGAGCATAGCACAGTATAGCGCCGAATATCACCGAATAGCGTATGTTCACATACTTAGGATAATTCTGCGCCGAATATCACTTTCACCAAAGCAGAGCACATCAGTGCGCAGCAGAGCACATCATATAACACCAAAAAACGGTAAAGCGCCGAATCGCAGTGAATAGCACATATTAGCGCAGCTTAGAATAGCACTGTACCGAATAGCATCGCCACGATAGCAGAGCAATGCAGCGCAATGCGTAGTGCAGCAGACTGCAGCTGAGTACAGTAAAGAAACGAATATCACCGAATAGAAAGGATTAGCAATGCTTAGGTAAGCACTGCACCGAATAGTACTGCCACCACATCTGCGCAGGACAAATCGCAGCAGTGGAAAGCAGAGCAACAAATAGCACCAAATAGCACAGATTTTCACTACTCTGGACGGCACAGCACAGAATACCATCGCCACCACAGCGGATCACATTATATAGTAGGAGAGCGCAGCAGAGCATCGTAGAGCGCCGAATAGTTCTGTATTTCGCAGATTAGCACCGCTCAGGACAGCAACGCAACTGAATAATACCGGCGCTACAGCGGAGCGCAGTAGGATATCAGTGTTTAACCAAGCGCTGCCTAGCGAAGCAGAGCGTAGCCAAGCGCAGCCGTTCGCATCCGAACGTATCCGAGCGCAGCAGTGCACAGCACAGCGCAGCAGAGACAGCATAAAACAACAAATCGACTAATAGCACCAAGTAGCACAGATTACTACATGATAGGACAGCACCGCACATAATTGCACCGCTAGCACAACAGAGCACAACAGAGCACAACAGAGCACAACAGAGCACGGGCGAGCGCCGATAAGAACGGAATAGCACTGAATAAAACTGCTCAGGATAGAGCAACCCCGAATTGCACAGCCATCACCGCAGATCGCAGCAGAGTGTAGCAGATTGTGTCAGAGCGCAGCTGATCGACGAATAGATCATATGGACACTGCTTTGGACAGAAGCGCACCGAACAGCAACGTCACCACCGCAGACTGAAGCGCAGTGTACAGCAGAGCCAAGCATGCCTCACATTAGTACAATAATGTGCCGTATGAAACTTTTAGCACTGCCTATGTCGGCACTGCTGTGGACAGAACCTCCAACAATACAGATCGCGGCAGCGCGCAGCAGGTAGCAGTTGAGCAGAGTAGATCGACGAATAGTGCCGAATAGCGCAAGGTAGTACTTCTTAGGACAGCACCGCAACGACGAACACAACCGCAATAGCTGAGCACTTCTCAGCGCAACACAAAACACTAGAGCACATTAGAGCGCCGAATAACACTGAATATCCCAGATTGTCACTGCTTCGGATAACACCGCACCAAATATCACCGCCATAAAAGCAAAACACAGCAGTTTTCCGAAAAGCACCGAAAAGATAATATTACCACTGCTTAGGGCTGCTGTGTATAGAATTTTTACGCCGTCACAGCAGGACGCAGAATAGCGCAGTGGGGCGCAGAAAAGCGCAGTATGGCACAGCAGAATGCTGCTGAGCACAGAAGTGAGCCGAATAGCACCGTGTCGCATAGAGCAGTATTCCCTAGGATGGCATCACACCGAGTAGCCCCGGCAAAAAAGAAGAGCACAGCAAAACACAATGGAGCGCAGAATATCACTGAATAGCAGAGACTTGCACTGGTTAGCAATCCATTGGACCGAACAGCCACGCCACCACACCAGCGCCGAAAAGAGCACAGCAGTCCGCAGCTGGGGACAGCAGAGCACAGCAGAGCGGAGTTGAACGCAGAGTAGCATCGAATGACGCAAACTAGCACTGGTTATTAATCCATATCACCGAATTGCATCTCCACGACAGCTGAGCACAGCAGAGCACGGCAGAGCGCAACAGGGCGCAGCACAATACAGCATAGTACAGGATAGCTCCGGAAAGTTCCAAACCGCGCAGATTAGCAATCGTAACAACAGCATTGCACCGAATAACACCGCTACAACAGCAGAACGCAGCAGATCACGGTAGGTCGCTGCAGAGCGCAGCAGAGTACATCAGAGCACAGAAGTGAACAGCAGCATCGCCCACACTAGGCGCGCATAAATACAGGGCAGGCGATTCCGGTTGCGTCCAGTCGGTGTGCATACCTTAGGGCAGGTCGTGCCCTGTTGTGACGATTCGTTACGCCCGAATACGGATCGTTCCCCTCAGTCGTGGAGGTCCAGCGCGCATACATACGTATTAAGCGATCCCAGTCGTGAAGGTTCGGCGCGTAAACATACGGGACGGAAAATTCCAGCTGTGTCGGATCGGCGCTCATACATACGGGACTGACGGTCCCAGTCGTGTTGGACCAATATGCGGGCCGTAGGATACCAAAAGTGACTGATCGGCGCGCGTAGGTTGGGTAAGACGACTTCAGTCGTGGTGATTCGAAGCGTATACATGCGAATCTGGACGTTCCCAGTCGTGATGGTTCGGCGCGCCTACATGCTGGACGGACGATTCCGCCGTGTCGGATCGGTTTGCCTATTCATCGTACGGACGATCTGGCGGACGCATCTGACCTAGAACAGCTTCAAATGCCACACAATAGCACCGATTAGCATTGCTTAGGACAGCACCCCACCAAATAGCAACGCGACCATAGCAGAGCGCAGCAGAGGGCAGCAGAGGCCATCAAAGGACAGCGAAGCGACAGACACCACCACATAAAAGAGATTAGTAATACTTGGGACAGCATGTGGAATCGAAAAGTTAGTAGAAGGCTCATAGAATTATTTGAAGATTTGGCAGAGAGCTCAGGGGATTGATCGTTGTAAATCAGTTTATATAGACACATTTGTTGTCTTTTCTACTACATTGCAATTTAGTTTGATTTAGGTTAGATGGTAGCTGCGTTGTGATTTGAATTTGGGAATATGTGTTGTGGTCCTGTGAAATTTTTCATTTGCGTGTCTTTGTAGGGAATTCTGAAATGTTAGTTATACGTCCTTAACCTTGTGGGACAATATTAATTTTAACCTCTTTGTGTCATTTTTCGAAACTCCTTTCTTACATATCACCATTTGCAACATTACAATTTTCAAAACTGTTGCTACCTCATTCACCTAGTACTTAATTTGAATTCAAGGACACGGAAATATATGATATCACTGCTGATTTTCTGTCGATGGACTATATTGTTGTTCCAAATGCCACTGCATGACAGAATTATGGTTTATCGCAATATCGTTGGCAAATTTTCATGCAAAGCCTGATATTTTACTCACTATACTCAGCAGTTAAATATATAAATAAAATCTCAGGAATCTTTGTGGTGTTTTCAAACGTTGTTAATTTTATTTTTCTTCCATTATACATCCGCTGCCTTAACAAATTTCTACATCATAGTGCTATACGCTCTCACCTACGGAATACTAATTGAAATATTTCTGGTTAGGAACAGTGCAAAATCTCGTAGCGTTCCCATCGCGAACAATTATTTCAAATATAAATTTTATTGAATAATTCGAAATTTTTCAGACTTCTCCAGGTCCTTACTCTATTTGCTGTTATTTGCATTCCATAGCCGCGTCGAAATAGGAAATATTTCCGAAGGTTTCACTTTGCTACTATTCAAATTCCTTTCTCACGATTAGCTTATTTTTTTCCTTTTTCTTTTTATGCGTGGGAAGAGGACAACTGAAAATGAATATCGAGCATGTTAACAAATTATTCGACGGCATGTTTGCAAGAACTAACACTGTCGACATGATAGAAGGAAGTATAATTACGTTATCAAAGATCTAGAATAATTCTTCCACAATTAATTATTTTCCATCTACTGCATAACTGTCATCTATTAACCAAATCATCAAACTCAACCAAAGTTAACAACATAGTATTCTATCAAACTTCTACAAATCTAGTGGTGCGTTCCTTTTTACTGCACAATAAGATCTACAAACTTCTCATTTGTAGATGTTTCAAGTTGAAAATATCTCCTTAAGAAACATATTAAAAATAATCTGTTGAAAATTTTAATCTTTTCCATTCCACCACCACTCTCTCCACATATAAAGTTCATCCATCATTTCAGTAAATTTCACGCATACATATGCAACCAATCGTATCCAAATTCTAAAACATCTACAAGCTCTTTTTCCTTCGAACCCCAAGAAGATACAGAATTACCAATTAGAAGACTCATGTAGACAATAAATCGGTTAAAAACTAATAACTTCCCATTCCCTAACCATGTAACACCATTCACCAAGCTCATCTAACAACCGGAACCAGCTACACGCACTCGCATCAGACCCTGTCCAATGTAGATAGAATGCCATGCAAATAACGAAAAGTCCACCAACGCTTCCTCATTCTCCATTTCAAGGCACTAGCATAAAAATTACACTTCGCTCGCTCTGCACTCGTGCGAGATCGATGTATGTTCGGCGTGTCAGATATTCAGGATACGCAAATCTGTCCATCCCGAATTTTCTTCGGTGGATAATAGGACTTGGCAGCGGTCGGTTCCCATTTCGGTGCATTTTAAGTACCGCCTCTTTTGGTCAGCGATACACGAATGCGCGAGATATATGAAGCGGCGATTTTATTAGGCGGCACCCTTAAATACCGGCTATATGTAATACGCGTGTACGGTGAAGCAATAGTGCACGCGTTGTCGTGTGCTTTATGTATTAATATTTGGCCAGCTTACAATCCGCTACACCCTTCCGCCGTTGGCCGCGAGACACGAGCTTCTTCTTTACCAACGCCATAGCCGCTTGTAAAGAACGCGAAGACGCGTCCCGTTTCTGAATTCACAGCTTCCGACCGGACCAAAGCGTATAAGGGACGCGTAGCGGCGGTGAAAGAAGCTTGGCTCCGCTCACGCTCCTCGCTCTTCGCTCTTTACTGGTTTTTGTATTTTGTGCCTCATTTATGGGAATTAACCCTTTGCACTGGGTAAGCTTTTCCCGATAAACACCTAAGAATTCGGAACTTTTCATATATGTCCTTTTGTAATCTCGTTGGTGCAGTTTATGACGGAATAAAAATAGAAAATCGCGGGTATTTCGTTTCCATATTTGACATGAAGTTATTTCTAGTCTAGTTATTGCTTTCTTTAGTCGCCGCCCAAAATACACATACATGTTATGAATACAATTAACTGAAGGTAACTTATCTCGATATGAGTAAGGAGTCGTCTTGGGTTCTCGTTTGTGAGTTTTGTCATCACCATCGTAATTATTTTTATATTTTCATCATGTTACATTTACGTAGATTACTCTCTAATTTACCCCTCGATTAAATGTTTCGTTTTGCGACAGCAATTCTTCTACTGCCACTTTTTAGATGCGAATATTTCTTATCATGGAACACTTATTCACTGTATTTCGTTTGGAAGTATTTATTATAAATTCAGTTGCTTTAATTTGACCATAGTCCTCTCTGTTTAAATTACCTGTCAACTAACTATACGTGACTTCACATTATTCCTGGTACTACGACCTACTTTCCCGAACTGTATTTTATTACATCTTTGAAGTGACTATATCAGCACTAAAACAGTCATTTCTACGTCCATTTACTGCTTCATTTGTTACATTCAAAGGTTCTAGTGGCAACTGATTTATTATTTCCCTTTCAATAACTTGTAATTTAATTTTGCTCCGGTAACGTTCAGTTATACAATTCACATCGAAAGCCGCACATATTTATAAGCAAGCATTTCAGTTGAAGTTATAGTTCGAAATTGTCTAAATCGTATTTCTGCTGGGAAGTGCTTGAAGAATTTTTGGTAGAAAATGCACGCAATTGCATCTAGTTTGGAGATACTACACGTTCATCATTTATTTCGAATGTATTTCGAAACGTTCTTTTGCGAGGTATATATATTTTCATCCTGCATCCATTTACCCTCATTCATGGATGAAAAACCGATGGAAAACAATTCAATTTTAATAATTAGAAACAAAACGGAGTAAACTTGGTTCAATCGGGATACGGATTAAACGGAATGAAGTATGTGCTAACAATGTTACATTTCCTAATTGCCATTTTTTGATCCGTTTTCCCTGTGAAATTCGTACAGAGAATCGCACGTTGAATTGAAAATTCTATATTCAGTAATTACAAATCTAGCGAAAACTGACCATTTTAAGAACCGGATAATTTCATTTCATACGAATTATACGAATATTTTTCTAAATGCTGCAAAAATGAATGATCGTTAAACATCGAATGGGTTAGAACTAAAGTATTGTATTTTATGGTTACTTTGGAAATTTATTTTTATGTAGCTTTCAAATACTTTTATATTTAAATGCACTCTTTATGGATTAAATGAATAGACCTCGTTCGAGCTTAAACATTATTATTAAAACGTAGAACAGCAACCTGAAATATAATGTTCAAACATTACAGAGAGACGTAAAAATATATTAACATTAGAAAGCTATCAATTTATGAATTACCTTGTGATTAAAATATTAATTCTAACGAGTTCAATAGATACCTGAAGAAGTAGAACTTCTTAAAATCTTATAGTTAGTAACAATTCTGGACAAAAATAAAAGATTTGATCACGAAACTGTAATTCCTTAAGTATGAAAAGTTATAGTGCAAATAACATTGTAACACTATCTTAAAAAATGAAGGGAATATACAGTGACTCACTAAAACATTCGGTCAGCAGGATATGTCTGAATTAATCTCATCGCATCGCAGATACGTCGTACCCGTATTTCTTAACAGTTCTCCGAATTGTTTCGGGTTGAACTTGTATTTCATTAACATCCATTATTCATATGGAAAAAGAATGGTGTGGCGGAAAGCGAATGAAGATTTCCACCATCGAGGCCTGAGAGGTGCCATAAAACACGGCGGAGGCAGCGTGATGGTTTGGGCCGTATTTCGATCAGAGGAATTGGCAATTTTGTTTTTATTGACACCATTATCATTAAAAGTTGTCATTTACACCTACAGAAAAATAATTTATTAAATAGTGTAGAAAGAACGAGAATTCGCAACAATTTTAATCTTCATCCGGATAACGACCCCAAATATAAAGGACGCATTGTTTAAGAATACTTGCTTTATCATTGCCTGAAAATTCTTCATCCTCCACCACAATTGCCAGATTCAAATCCCATTGAAAATTTATGGGTACGTTAGATCCTAGAATACGAAAGACAGCAATTAACTCAAAAGTGGAACTAAAACAAATGTTGCTGGAAGAGTGGGCTGCTATCAGTACGAATTATTTGGAAAAAAGTATTTTCTAATATGCCCAACAGGGCACGTATTGAACAAAAGAAGCTATGCGACAAAATATTAAAAAATGTGTTTATATAAATAAATTAGTGTTAATTAATGTTACATATGTCAAGTGTTTGAAAATTTTGTGACGTGAAAATAGGGTATTATCTTATTTATAATTTGTTATAGTGAATCCATATTAATCCATTAAGTAAAACACATGGCATTGTTAACTTAAATAAATACCTTATCTCTAGAATAAATAACAAACACGATTCGTGTATAAGTATAGGGTATAGGTATAAAGCATACCTTGGTGTCCGAATATCTTCGTGAGTCACTGTATGTTGACTAACTAATCTAATATGACAAAACATGCAATGCAATTGACAACAAACCAATTCCATTTAATCACTAACATAAATCAAAGCAATAAATTAAGCAGTAATACGAACTGTCTCACAAAGAATTCAAAACTAGAAATTAATCAAATGCGCGGCATTGAGCAATAATTCAAACCGCTTACCAACCCTAAATAAACCACATAATTAACCAATATCCCAAGTTATTTACTGAGAACTCTTCATGTAATCAATTAAATATAGTAATAAGTATAACAGTTCAAACAGCAAGTACATTCCACCAGCCAAAGTAAATTAAAATAATAAGTTAAATAACAGTTCATTGCATCTAGCAAAATTACCGAGAACCGTTGATCTAGCAATAAACCCAATCCATGTGTCCGTACAAACCTTCCCATAACAATTAACCCCGCTATAATAGGAAGGAAGAAGTGAAGAAAATTTCCACGAATACCAAGGGAAAGATCGTGGGTGTAATCGATAACGCGAAGGAGATCATATCGACTGTTCCCCGATATTGAATCGGAAGTCAGTTCTCTTATTCCTGCCAGTAGAAGTGTCAGCTCGGTTTCTTGATATTCCATCCCGAACGACTGCCAAATGAATTCGAGACAAATCCACGAAGCTGCATTTCGTCGTTCACGCACGCGTTCGATAAGAGAACGTGAATATGCGGGGTTGCACCTAGCCACTAATGCTGTCCATCTTCGTCAGGAGAACCTGAAACGCACGTTACATACTTCCGTGACGAGCCAGTAAGCGGCCATCGAGGCAACGAGTCTCGGAGGAATTATAATTAGAACGTGGAACGAATTTATTTGCCTGTGTGTTGCATCAACCCTTTGCGCTAGGCGAAATGATAGCGATTCGAAGATTTTCTGCTGAAAAGTCGACGGAACTTCTTAGAACGGTGAACGTGTGCCAACTAACATGTGGAATTATATTATTCCGGCAATCCACGCATCGTTACTTGAAATTTAGCACTAAACTTACCACAAGATGAATGCCACACGGATGAGAAAAGGAAAAAGGAATTAAAAAAAGGGACATAGAGAAACTAATTCAACGTATATTGATGGTAATATCACACAATCGTGCAACCAAAGTAATGACCGACTGAACGAGGAATATTAAATAGAATATATGAAAATGGTCCTGGGTTTGAATCTTGGTAGGTTTTGTGTTCATACATGAATTGATGTTAATATTCACAGTACTGCTTTTACTTCTTACACCGTGATTCATTTACGTTATCAACTAAGCACAATAATGTTATTGAACTTTAATTGGCAATATACATACATATTCTATTCAAAATGAAATTTTGTGAATTTTTGGATTCATTCAAATTTCGAGCGTGTTAAAATGCATTACATGTTACTGCAAACTAACGCGAGTGTAATTGACACTTATGGGGCTTAGCATTCGAAACTCAGGACGCGTTAGACTCATTACTGTAGTGTAAGGGTTAAACGCCATGCGCTATTTCGTATATCCTTTGCATGCTATCCTTTGCATAATGTCGTGTGGGTTAAATATTTTCAAATCCTTGGATTGAATTTGGAATTAGGCTGTTTAACAGTTGAAAACAGAGACAGTTTCTTGCTTAAAAATTGCAAAAATGAGAACAATGGTAGTCTCACTGTAAAAAATTATTTTTTGCCTTACAATCAAATTACTATGCATAAAAGAACTATAGTAAGATGATGGAAGATATTGGTAAATTTTCGGTTTCTACGTGATTTCTGATTGAATGGTGAGTATACCAGCGTCACGATGCTAAATAAAAAAATTTCATGGTATAATATACATGGAAAGCAATCCCATTGTCACACACCAGTCATAATGAGTAAGTAAAATTGCATGTGGTTTTTGAAGTAATAACAAACAGGATTGGAGTTCAATAGAGTAACTTAAATAATGAAAATAGGTTACCCAGCTTTCAGAAATCGTATATTAAATTTCACGTGGTTTGTGCAAATTGGACACATCAGTGGCCCAATTTTCTCCAATTTCAACCCTAGGAAAGCATTTTTTAATGGATACGAGACCCTCAAAATTACCCCAAAATTTTTAATCGAAATCCCATTACCGTTTCCTACCACAAAAATATACGAAACCAAATTCAATCAAAGGACGTAACTGTACAGGCTTTACCCTTCATATAGAGCCCACAATGATCATTCTATGATCTCTCCTTGCAAAGTTATAGCTGCTCAAATGCGAAGGTTGCGTAAATTGACTTTTGAACGGAGAAACAAGTTGATCGATTGTATCATAATAAAAATGCATTTAATGCAAGCACCATGCTTAAGGCGCCGGAATATAGTAATGTCGTCGTTGTAGAACGATTAGCGAACGTCAAAGGACGAACGGGCACTATTCGATTGTAGAAAGGCGAGTTCTGTAAATACGACGTGAACCAGCATCTAGCAATAGGTCACGGTGCTCCATAAGAGGATATTATATTTTGAAATTTGCATCGATATTTGGCCCGAACACCTTTTACACACAAGCGAGCAGCGTGGTTTTCGGTGCGCGTGTTGCGTTCTTCAAAATAGCGGCGTTCGCCGTTAAAAAATATCCCATCCGATTCGAAGAAACACGAGTGACTGGAATACGTCCAGCTGATGCAAACGATTTCGCGTCCGGCATGAAGGAACCATTAATTAGAGATTTCTACTGCAACCCTTATACACAAGAATGTATATGCTCTCCTTGCTTTGTCGATTTTGAGTATTCTGTCGCTGCATGCTTACGCTGTATTAATTATTCGGAAATGATGCGAATTTAGGGGCAGCTTCTCGAGAAGTAGTCTCATTATAATTATTATTTACCACGACTATAACGGTAGCATGATTACTTCGTGTCTGCAAGTAACTGGATCGACCTGTTTCATATGCTTTTATGCACCAGTAATTGTTTTTGGAATATTTAATTTTCAATCTTATTCAGATAAAATGATCTAATATTGTTCATTGTTATTGTGTTTGGGTGCTGTTTTACTTAGGACTAAGATAAGATATTGTAAACAAGTTTGCCTAGATTCTGAACGATAATTACCGTCTTCTAAATGCCACCCGTACCTGAAAACTTGAAAAATAACACTGTTTTGACAGAAAATTGAAAGAAAATGGGAAGGTTAGATAAGAATTATCGGGATCGTACGATAGTCCACCATCGGTACGTTTCTCCTTCGCGCTTGCAAATCCCGTTGGGACTAGAACGTGTCGCGTTACTGTCCCTACTACGAAGCTGCTATGATAGATTCTCCGTCTCGTGACTTGTTTCCACATGATTGGCTAAGTCGACAGTAGACGGATTAAATTACGGGAATAAGTTACGAAATCAGAAATCGCTGAACGATGAAGGATCATCGGGGAATGCGTATAACAATGTACAGTGGGAGAGCATTTGTGAGAGAAATAGATGGGAAGTTCTATGGAAAGATATTGGGGAAAATGTGGAGAAACGTGATCTTTTAAAGGAGAACATCGAGTGACGTGCATCGGGTGGCATGAGTGGTGTCTAGGACCCGAGACTTCGATAAATTGAAAATCTTCGTGGAACAAGATTGGAACGAAGCAGGAAGATGATATTTGGATTTTGGCTATGTTTACGTATATGTAAACGTACATTTAAGTATATATTTACCGCGTAAATGGGACAATTAAAATTAATCGAATGAGATAGGGAGTTGCTTATGACGAGATTAGATAATTACTACGAAACATTGGTGAGTGGTTGCATATACATTTGAAGTTAAAGAAATAAATGTATAGAAAAGATTATCATAGACTATGAATACATTTTTGTTGCCACAATAAAGGGGCGTTGTTTGTAAGAAAGGAATGTGTGGGAGAAGTATGCATAAGGTGCCAATATCGAATGTATTCAGGTTAATGTGACAACTGAGTATGCGTGTAATATTTGAGGTGTTGTGTGAATTTTTTATGTCATGCAATGCATGAAGGTAGAGAGAACAAACCAGAGTGGTTTGGCATATGTCATTTTTAATTCAACTGTCATAGTGAAAATATATGTGAGAATTTGATTACGTGAAATTAAATACTATTACACAAAATATGTGTTGCTGACCATGTTTTGCAATTAAATGTGGAATTGTTCTTATTGTTATTCATATTCCATTCACCACTAACAAAATGTGACATCGTGACAGAAAATTTTTCTCTTTCAATACTCCACTACTTCCAAACAAGAATAACCATGACAATTTTAAAAATATAATAAGGCTACTGAAAGTATCATACACTAACTAAAGGAAATGAGCACTTGTTACTAAATTACTAATTTAAGAGAGAATTAAATACTCAGACAAGCAATATATGAATTATTGAGTGTTCCGCTACGAACAAGCAGAGCATGAACTTGTAATAAAAATGGAAAGCAGGCAAACAAGCAGCAAGACTTAGTTATATATTGGGTGTAGAAAAAGAATTCCATTATTTCTGCATTAAATGGGTTAAGTGATCTATATCTCGCGTTGTATAAGTACGATCGGATTGTGCTATATGGCGTTAGAAAGACAAGATTTTGTGCTAAAAAAAACTTCTAAAACGGTTTTGTGATTGCAGAACTCAGTATTGTCTGAGCGCGCGTCAAATATGTACACCAGCAAAGAGAAAAAGGCCACATACACAGTTTTACTTCGATAAAGGCGAAAATGAAAACCAGGTGGCTGGAAATTTAAATAGTGTTTATGGTTCTGACACTGTAACAGCCAATCACTCGCAATTTTGGTTTCGTCGATTCCGTTCTGGTAATTTTTATGTCAAATTTTCTCCACGCTCTGGACGACTGATTGTAGATAATGTCGATAAAATAATGTAAATTGTCGAGTCCGACCGTCATGTAAGCACTGCTTCGATTGACCAGGAATTATACATTGCCAAAAAATCGTTTTGAACCACTTGAATAAGGCTGGATACAAAAAGAATCTCGATGTATTGGTGCCACGCGAGTTAACGCAAAAAACCTCATGGACCGAAATTCCATCTGCGAATCGCTGCTGAATCGCTACAAAATCGACTCACTCCTGAAGCGGATGGTGACTGGTGATGGAAAATGTGTCACTTACGACAACATCGATCGAAAACGGCCGTGATCGAATCGCAGTGAAGCGGCGTAAACGGTGTACAAGACAGGATTGACGGTCAGGGAGGTTTTGCTTTGTGTTTGGTGGGAGTGACAGAGAATTATCTACTATGAGCTGCTCCCTTACGGACAAACCGCTAATTCGGAACGGTACCGTCAACAGTTGAAGCGCCTGAAGGAAGCAATCGCCTAGAATTGGCCAGCCTTGGCCAATAGGTGAGGAATTGTGTTTCATCAGGAAAACGCCGGGGCGCATACATAGATAGTTACTCGCCAGAAGCTCCGAGAACATGTTGGTGTGGTTTTTATGCATCCGTTTTATAGTCCGGACCTGGCACAAAGTTATTACCAGCTGTTCCTGTCTATGGCGAATGATTTTGCTGGAGAAAAGTTCGCTTCAAGAGAAGCCTGTGAAAATTGACTGTCCCAGTTTTTTACTAATAGGGACTAGGATTTCTATGAGAGAGGCAAAATGGGATAACCATTCGAATGGCAATAAGTCGTCGAATAAGACGGTATATATTTGTTCAAAATCGGATAATTATAACTATGCTAAATAAGGCCTTCAATTTCATGCAAAAATAATGGATTTCTTTTTACTACATCTAATATACCTCTTATCTCTGATTAAATGGTTCTTATATGAGGGAATACATAGCCGTAGGTAACACTATCAACTAAATGTTAATTATTTTTTACATCTGCAATATCCATTCAGTAATTCTTTTAAAGATTACTTTAACAAAGACGAACGCATAGTCCAAATTTTTCTAGTACCATCAGTTACTAAAAAAATGTGCGTTTTTCGAAAAATAATTGGTAAGAACGTGAGGAGGTTCTTGCTTGTCGTAGAAGTTAGATGTTCGAATCCTGATTTAACTAATGTCTGTAATTATAATTATTTTTGCTCCTCTATTATTATATCTATGTGTCAAAGCTTAAAGATAAACCACCCAGAATACTTTCCACGAATATTCTTGGATTTCTATAGAAAGGCTATTATGTGACATAAATTTACTTCACAATGTAGTATTCTCTATAGCTTTCTGATAAAGAAACCATCCAGGAACAATATGAGGATGATGCTCAATATTGGCAGAACGGTAAAGTATTTGCCGGCGAACCGAGAAACAAACATATGAGAATTAATACGGGTAATTTAACACAACGGGGTGTGTGAGAGAATTTCTTAAATAAGAAATCCTTTAATTGGTATTATTACTTTTGTATAAATTATTGAATTTGTAGTTAGAATCTAACTGATGTTATTAATAACATATTACCTGAAACACAAATTTACAGTAAAGTTAGACAAAGTTAAGAATATATCGGCCATTACAGAGAATATATCGTTATACGACAAATCTACAAAATCCCGAAATCTTCAACCTATTTCGGAAACCGATTGTACGTCAAATAAAGACAACCGCGAAAGCACTCGGCCCTTTGCTGGGTTGAGCTATAACGACGAACTTCGGTGTCTGGGTCAGGCATATCCGGGTTTCCAGAAGTGCGACCGTGGCGTCCTTCCGGATGGCAAGATATGGGCAAGATGGCTTTGGTATATCATTTTTAAAATAGTTCTTATTTCGGTTTTATTTTCTCGTTTCCATTCAAATACTTCGTCGCAGCTTCCTTTACGTCTCAGCGTTCCCCTTACTAATCAGTTTCCTTACAGGACTAATCTACATTTCTTTGTAGGCTTATCTCAATTTGTTGATTTGAATTCGGCTTCATTTGTAGCTTTGATGTTTTGTTGATAACATCTATAATTTTGAAGAGGGGGTTGGATGTGTCGTTGGTGGTGCATTTAGGGGTGAGGTGGGGGAGAGGTAGATGTGGATGGTGATCATTGAGTAGACCTTCAGGCTAGCCGATAGCCATTGTCCACTTCACCCTCACACCACTCTCCACCTACGTGCAATTCAACAATATCCCTTTATCTCCACAATCTACCTATATTTAATTCCGAATTCTTTCATCATTAGTTTGCTATCTACAATTCAGTTCTATTTCACCGATGGATTGTTCCTGTCCCATCGATGGATTGATCCTCCCATTTGGATAACCATTACGGTTTCCATTCGTTTGGCTTCTATTTCTTTTCCTCTAATTAATCCGTTTCCGTTCAGGTTTATATGTACGTTAATATATGAACCCTTCAGATTCTCAGGTTTCTCAAGATTTAATTTGGAGGACATCGTTAGACAGCGTGGGATGCTTGCGATTAGCCATCACGAGTTATAAGTAGTAATAAAATAAATGACATCTTTGGCAACAAGGGATGCGTGCTTTCAGACACAAGTAGTTATAAATTGATGAAGGATAGACTACTGGGTTAAGTCTCATGTGCGCGTTATCCGTTCATAGGTAAACTACCAAACTTAGGGCGAATATATCAATTCAAAATTCTTTCCCCCATAACCCTCTTCTATACCAAACCGAACATAATTGTTCTCACAGAAATCGCAATCCTTCTTAAGTGCCTACCAGCCTACGCGACATGCTACCGTGTACTTGATTATTCTATGCTTCATGACTCATCTAAACGTCTAGTTCCGATACTTGCTGCAGCCATTGCCACTAACGTAATGCTTCGGTTCTAAGGTGGTCGTTAGTCTTGTGGCACACATGGTATCAATACGAGTGTTTGCGCCCCTGGTTGTCTTTGGTGCCATCATGTTCACGACTAGGGTATGGGCCTTGCAATCGGACATTGCATTTCGTACCTACGGACAAACACCATGTGTTGATTCCTTAATTTGTTTCACCCCAAGGTGACAAGGGAAGAGCG